>NW_021146520.1:17640-25000 GCF_002837175.3 Physeter macrocephalus
AAAAAAAAAAAAAAAAAAAAAAAAAAAAAAAAATGCACCCTCTCCAAAAAGTCCGCGCCCAGGAGCCAGGTTTCAGTCCTCTCCTTTAATCCTCCCCTGGCAGGGATCCCCTCGGCCAAATCTCAGAGTAGGGGCTTTAAGGGCACCTGGGGTTGTACCCAGGCTCCATGCTCACTAGTTGTGGGCAAGTGACCTTTCAAAGCCTCTGTGTGTCCCTCTGACCGGCAGGGACAATAGCGACACCAGGCGTCTGGGAGAATTAAGTCCACGGTGCTCCCCACAGCGGGGCGGACCTCCAACCCCAGTCAGTGTTAACGACAGCGCTACTGCTCTGACTACTCTCTCAACAGCAGTGACCAGTCCTGGGCATCTCGGTGGGAGGATCCCAGAAAGAGAGGCTGCCTCTTCCTCTCCAGAGCGAGCCTGGAGGAGCCCCGGGAAAGGCTATCCCGGGAGACAGGAGCCGTGTGTCTCGCTGGGCGTGCAAAGATCAAGGTGGCAAGTCACACACGCATCAGTGTGCCCCCCCTGCCCCACGCGTCCTCCTCCACACCAGCCCCCTCGCATCCTCCGCCACGCCACAGAGCACGTATGCGTGTCTGTTCACGCACACACATGCCTCCTGCCCCAAGCCCCGTGCGCCCCGTGAACGTAGACCTCACGGGGTCCCCGCGGCGCTCAGCCCGGTACACCTGCCCCAAGCAGAAACCCAGGACGGCGGGGGGCTGTGCTCGTGGCCTCCCACCCAGGTACACACTGCCAGGCGGGCCCAGTGTATTTGCATAGAATATGCCTGTGTTGACACAGCCGTTCCCATCTCTGCACAGAGCGCTTCCAAGCTAACCTGTTACCACTGCTCCTCTGAAGCCTGGTTTTCCTCGGCATTCGTGCTGCTTACCCACCCACTGCCAGAAAGTACTAGGCAGTGAGACGGGCCGGGAGCGGAGTCTGAGCTCCTGGCAAGTCACACCAGCATCCCTGCGCCTCAGCTTCTCCCCTGGACAGCGAATTTCGTCACGCCTCCCCCTGGGCAGAACCAAGGAGACTTTCCCGCACGTGAGATGTTAGTACGTGCCTGGCGCTGAGGGCACAGGCTGCCTTCTCCTCATCAGAGCCCGGGAAGAAAGTCGGATGGAGAGCTCGCCCCAACTCTTCCCAGATCAAGTTCCTGAGTGTCACGAGGGGGTCCCCCGTGTTACGTATACTATATTTATAGAAAATCTATAAAAATGCAGGATGCCTTGAAAAATAATATATATATATATTCTTTTGCAGATATATATATATATATTTGCAGATATATATATATATTTGCAGATATATATATATATTCTTATGCAGATATATATATATCTGCATAACCGTGCTGTACGCCTGAAACCAACATGATATTGTAAATCAACTATACTTCAATTGAAAATTTTTCCAGTTTTTGAGCTATACTTCAAAAAAAAGGCAGGATGCCTAGTTAAATTTGAGTCTCGAAGAAACAATGAATAATATGCTAGTAAAAGTATGTCCTGTGCAATTCTTATACTACGAGTATCCATACTGTCCCTGAAATCCAAATTCAGCTGGGTGTCCTTTATTTTATCTGACAGCCCCACCTGGGACCCCAGGCCCACTGGCTTCTATTATCACTAATATCCTGTTTTCTCCCAGCTTTTAGCTAAGCCCAGGCTTTATTTCCTAAATGTCCAGCTTCCCCATGTAGGATAGGAAGGAGGGCCGAGGTTCCACGTGAGGTAAACTGAGAATTGCCAAGGGGAGAGTCAAGGGGAGGGAGAACACGTGTTTCCTAATTTAGTTAAACATCGAAAACCTGTTCCTCGTTGGTTTCTGCCGAGAACCTGGGTGGTTATCACTGTGGATGTGAGGCCACGTTTCCTGTGGCGAGGGGCACGTGTGTTTGCATCAACAGACCCCGTTTCTAGGAATCTCCCCAGGATGTGAGGCCCTCGGCGGTCACAGAGGAAGAGGGTGGGCAGGGAGGCCCTGTGGGCAGGGCTGCTTGGGAGTGAGGGGCCCTGGAGAGCCCTCACCCCATGTGGGATAAGCGCCTCCATCCTGGACTTTTGTCTAGCTTCCCCATCGCACTGTAGACAAGCGGGCCCGTCCCAGAACCAGAGGTGATCACTTGCCTAATCGCTGACCTTCGCCGTGGGGTCCAGGGGGAAGGAACGGAGCTCAGGGGCCTCAACTTTTCACTCAGAGTCACCGGCAAATGGGCACGAAACCAGCAGGGAGGCCACCCGCTCAGGACCCTGCAGTCCATCCCTCCAATGGGCTGAGCTTGGGCTCTTCCACTGGGGTCCCCGTACTACCGGAACGGGTCAGGGACCAACCCTGTAGACACCACAAGTAAACGCGTGCCTCACCCAGGAGGGAGTGAGCATAGAATTCTCCTTCAAGAGTTCTTTTAGGGGGAAGGGTTATTTTATAGTAAGATCAATGGATCTGCTATGGAGGGCAATGCCAAATGTTTGGGTTTTGAAAATAAATGCAAAAAATAACATATGTAGGACCCCGGGTCCTCCTCCATCAGGAGGTGATAGGGACAGCGGCAGCCTCCCTGGGCGTTACAAGGATTAGACAAAGAGATGCAGGCAAAGCCCTCCCTCCCGAGCACAGCACTGGGCAGAAACAGTCAGACCTTCTCTGATCATAATTAGGAGACTGAGATCTCTTCAACTGGTCTCGTGTATCAGACCTCCCTGTGCATAAAGAAGTTACAAAAGAGCAAAAGGACTCCAGGCCTTCAGCACTGGGGGAAGCTTTCACCTGATTTTCTAATGACATCATCTGGTCAGGTCTCAAACAGACGGCAAGAGCCCGAAGGTCACCTGCCTTGTCTAACGCGCCCAGATGGGCACCCATCTTGTACATTTGTGGCCACAGACATGGCTGACCCGGAAGATCCCAGAGATTCCCATTACCGATGGAATTCCCATTACCCAGCCACTGGCTGCCCACCCAACGGCCCCTGCCAGCTGAATACAGGTGTTCCCAGCCCAGAAAAATCCCACTGTGGATGCTAAAGAGGTCCCGGTAGAGGATGTGATGGGCCCGTGTTCAGGGAGCTTGGTGTGCTCACCCAGACAGACGCAGCTCGGATGGGTGGGTTCGGGATCGCTGAGTCGTCTGCCTGAATAGAAAGATAGAACCCAATCTCCGGACAAAACACCCAAGGTCAGTGTCCTGCTTGCTCACAGCCTCTCGGTGGTCCTGACCTTCCTTCTTAAGAACTTCCCAAATTGGGTGATGGTAATCCTTCTTGCCGACCTGAAAATGGACTTTCCCAATGGCCATCGGAGATCATCTACACACTTTGTATTTCTCCACTCAACGGAGGGGCCAGCCACATGCCCTGGGGACTCTCCCTGCCCCCTCAATGGGTTGTCCACGTCCCTGTCTTGGATGGACCAACCATGAACAAGCCATGAACTAAATGAGGACCATATGCAGGCCTCAACGCACGGCTCTCAGCACCGAGCTGTCAACAGCTGAGTCTGACTGCAGGACCATGGGGGGATATTGTAAATAATTTAAGAGAGCGTAAGGGATGTCTCCTCTAATTAGGGGCCGGGATGTAGTCTCACTTTCTTATTGACCTAATAATTGTTGCAAATGTACAAAGACAGTCGTCTCAACAGTTCGACTACCACTCGGCCCTCTGTTTCTCATTCTGGCCTCTTGCCCAAGCCGCTGTTATCCTGTTATCACCTCGGAGAGTGAGACACCCTGCTCATGACAGCGCCCGCATTTAAACCGCTCTTCCAATTTACAGCCTGGGCTCTGAAATACGAATAGGCGTTTTCAGGGTAATTAGCCTCACACACAATTTCAGCCAACATCTGATCAACCCCAGCTCCATAATGAGCTCCTCCTAAAATATTACACTTCGTCTTAACTGCTTTGGGAGATATTCCCTGTTTATGAAATATACTTTGTCAACATCAGCCCAGTTTGGAGATTAGGGAGCCCCGTCCTTCTTCTTTGTGGTGGTAAGAGTTGCCCCCAAAGCCATTTTTTTATTCCAAGCCATGATCCAACATCTTTTTTTCCCCAATTTCAGCTTCATACAGCCTTTCCTTTTTGAAAAACAAAGCCTAACAATTGCAATTCTCCCTTGGCCAGTGGCCAGACATCCAAGGGCTGGAGCCAGGAGATTAACGGATACACCCGGAGAGGGCAAGGTCAGAGACCGGAACTTTCTGGACACATGTTTGTGTTGGAGACCAGACCCCAAGGCCCGAGAGCACCCATACATGAGGATCGACACCTCCCGGTGTGAATGACATACTGAGGGACCTTCGGAACCTGTGGCTGAAACACGCCTATGACATTAATTAATGCCAGGCAAAATGTAACAGCAGATCTTGGAGACTAAAAATAGACCTATGCCAACTGATTCATCCCCTGACTGCACAGAATTCGGAGCTTTTTTATCTGCTTCTCTTCTCCAAGTACGGTACACGATGGCCTTTTTCCTTTCCCTCCATCTTTGTCGTTCTTCTTTCATTTCTCTCCTTCTGGTCGAGAGAGGCTTAAACCTTCCAGAGGAGATGTCCCCGCTCGGCTCCCCTCCGACCCACAAACACGCATAATAAGCAAGGAAATCATTTCTCTTCCTGGCCCACATGGTGGTGAGCTATGTAATTTGTCCTTAATATTTTCCATGCGGATGTTTCTGCCTGTTGCCTCACACACAGAACTCTATAGCTTCGTTTCCGATTACAGTCCGTTCTATTTTAAACTTTGTTGATTTCTACTGGGAAGGAAGCCTATTTCATACAGATTAGCTGGACAGCTGGGTCTGATTGCTTCTGATTACCGGGCTTGGGGCCACTGGGGAAACAGGTTTCCCAAAGCCCCTTGGATGGAGAACCATTCCATAGGGTCCCAGAGGACCCACTTTGGGGTCAGTGCTCACTGGAGGGAAGAAGGTCAGTAGCCTCAGTTGGAAATCAACAGGTCAAGCCAAAGGCAGGGTCAGACCTTAGTCCACATCTCAGGCTCAGGAGGCTGTGCTGAGAGGTGAAGGGGGGCCCTGAGAAGCCCCCTCGTTCCAGAGGTCTCACGGGGACCTGAGTGGGGGCTTGTGTCAGAGAAAACTGCGTGTGTTTGGAAGGAAGCGTCCATCATGCTTGCCTGAGAGAATCACTCAGGAGGCAACAGACAAGGCTCAGTGATTAAGATCCCTTCATCTGGCCTTGCCTCCCAGACCTCCAGGTGCACAAAGAAATCACAAAGACCTCTCTCACCTTGAAGTGGTCAGTCCACAGGCAGGTGGAGGCTGCCGCGCTCTCCCGAAAACCGGTGGCTCCGATGAGGCAGGAGAATTCTCCCTGTCCGTCCCATCTCTGCCTTTGCTTCTCTTTGTGCCTTCTCTAGAGGAAACCGAATGCTGCAAGTTTTTGTTAATTGTGAGTGTGCAGGGTGCTGCGTGTCGGGGTGCCGGGGCGATGGGGGTGGCAGAGGGCCCCGGGGGGTAGGGCTGCAGCCTGCCCTGGTGTGGGCTCGGGTTTAATGGCCGATGCTGGGGATGCGGCTTGCCAGCCAACGCTCAGCGCCACTGCAGCTCTGTGTGTGGGCGACGGCAGCTACACGGCTGGGTTTCAAACCATCACACTGAACATTTGCAAACAGATAAAAAAACAAAACCATCCGGTACGCATGGAAACTTCTGCTTTCCTTTCTCTTTCTGCGCTCTCTCCCTTGCACCTCCCTTCTCGGGTTTCGGAGGAGGTGGGCGAGGGTGGGCGTCTCTCCCTGCAGGCCCTCCCGGCCCCATCTCTTCCCGGCGCACCGGCCACCCCTAGGGCCACCAGCATGGACGGGTACATCAGGTCATCGAGACCAACCCCCAGGGTGCTGGGCACACCCAGACGTTTGAGAAGGGTTTTTCTCTTCTCCGGGGTCTTGCCCAGATTCAGCCACTGAGACCCGTCACACCCAAGGAGGATTTGGGTGTCCTTATCTGGCCACCTTTAGCCCTCCTAGTTTCAAAACTACCTTAGAACTGGCCGACAAAGGGGAATGAGGTGCCCTTTCCTATCTGGTGAAACTTTTCCCAAGGAACACTCTGTGAATGTTGGCATGAGATACTCCATGAAAAGGAAAAAAAGATTGTCCTGTGGCCAAACTACTTTGAGAACTGTTGCATCCTGTTGCTCTGAGATAGTCACAGAGCGCGTTCGAAGGTAAAGGCTCTGAGAAGTCCTGCAATAAAGGATCCTGTTTGCCTTTGTTTAATCCAACATTTCCAAAACGTGTAAACCTTAGACGAACCCCCTCTCCCCAAACACCACCACCACCAGTGACAACACACGCGCACACGCACACGCACACACACACACACGCACACGCGCCCGCACACACACGCGCCCGCACACACTCATATCCGCTTCCCTCTGCCCCCCACCCCCAGTGGTGGCCAGACCCAAATCAACTCTTTCAGCCAGAGAGCAAGAGAGGGCAGGCACAGAGCGATCCTGGGATCCAGGCAGGTCAGAGGTCACCATCTCAGGTTACTCGCAGCTTGTTATTAACATGGGTGCCCTGGATGGTTACCAATGAACTAGAGACTGTCGTTCTGGCTGGACAAGGAACGTGAAGGAAGCAGACAATCTTTCAGGGCTGTGAGGGGCTCTCAGCGCATCTTCTCTCCCATCCCAGTGGGTCCCCTCCTCACTTCTGCAGCCCAGGGATGAGGGGCAGCCTGCGGCTGGATCCCCACGCGGGCAGAGTCTGGAGGAGTTTTCTGGTGCCCTGCTCACAGACCTCTGCTGGACACTATCAAGATCAGATGACATGTCTGATCCTGGAGGGCATGAGACTTAGGAGGCAGAAGAGTAGAAGCGTGGGCACATAAACGCCAGGAGAGAAATTTGTGAATAGAGACATTGTCAAAAGGGACTGTGAGGACAGGCAGGGGAGTTGACCAGGGGGGAGGGGAGGAAAATACGGTGCACTCTGCTGGGCTGGGGCTACTGTGGCTCGTCAGTGCCAACAGACCCCAGCTCTACGGCTCGCCAGCGGTGGGGACCTCGGGCAAGCCTTGGCCTCCTCATCCGAAAACTCTTCTTGACCAAGGGTGATCTTGCCCCCCAGGGACATTTGGGAATATCTGGGGGCATCTTTGGTTGTCACAACTGGAGACAGTACTACTGGCATCCAGTGGGTAGCGTCCAGCGATGCTGTTAAACAGCCTACAATGATGGACAGGGTGAGCCCCCGACAGAGAACGATCCAGTCCAAATGTCAACAGCCCAGCGGAAGTGGAGGACCCAGTCTGGGTGAGTCCTCCAGCCCCCTGATGGGGGCTCAAATGAGACAATACACGTGAGGATTCCGAATA
>NW_021146521.1:0-16283 GCF_002837175.3 Physeter macrocephalus
ATGCCTAGGGGCTTGGCAGTTCAGTGGCTTTGGTCACAGGTGAGAGACTTACTGCCCTTACGTCACAATAGGCCCTTTGCAAATGCTTCTTATTTTTGGCCCTAGGTCCAGGTTTATAGTTGACAGGCCCTCCCCCAAACCAAGGACACCAAAATTCGTTCTCTAGTGAAGCTGGCTGGACGCTGCTAGGGTGGCATGCTAGAGGCATCTGGTCTGTGTCCTTCCAGCCCTCTCCCCACCCAAGGCAGGGTCTTAAACCAGTGTAAGGAGCTGGGGGGCACGGGTGTCTCTCCTGCACTTGAGACCTTCAGAGAAGGATAGCTTCATAATCTTTCCAAATAATTCTGATTGCTAATAACTCCAGGCCAAAGTTCTTGCCTCAATTCTCTGAAATTACTTAAGATGGGGGTGATTAAAAAGTTACTTTCCTGTCATCCGTGGGGGTAAAGTCCCATTACCCTGCATGAGACGGTGGATCATCCAGCAGGATCATCTTCTGAGTGGACTGATGCAACATTGCACAGGGACAGCCCTTAAAACCACATGCCATCGTCTGGGCAATTTCCAGGCAGTGTGTCCCTGTTCCTGATGGATTCCCTCAAAGGCTACCCAGAAGCACTTTCAGAGCCACCTTTGATGTGGGTCTCATTTAGGACTTAACACAACCTTCACTCCATCAACAGCAAGCTTTAAAGCTACTGGCACTTCCCTGTGAGTTCAGGGAAATCAAACCAGTTCTGGTGACTCTGGTCTTAGGCGTTGGGTGTTGTACAAGGCTGAAAGGGCAGCTAGCCTTCTCCATGACCTATGGGCCTCATACTTCCCACCTGGGGTCAGGATGGGTGAGCTTTGAAGTCCTTACCAGCTCTGATGCTCTATGGTTCATAACTTGGGAGACAGGAAACCATGTATTTACCTTCCCTGTGCCTTGTTTCTCAAAGCACGGTCAAGGGCCACACCCATCAGAATCACCTGGGGTGATGGGCGGTAGAGAGGTGAAGAGTCAGGTAGAAGAGAGAACGAATATGACTTCTAAGGCAAGTCGTAAAAAAAGGCAATAACATTTCTACCTTATTTGTGGGAATACCCACTCTTGGAGCCCTGAGCGGCCACGTCTGCCATGAGCTGCCATGCTCAGGATATCTGACCATCTTGAGGCCACCATGCTGTGAGGAAGCCCAAGACACAGGGAGAGGCCTTGTCTAAGGTACCCTGGCCGACAGTCCCAGCCGATCCCAGCCTTCTAGTTTCCAGCTGCCAGACATGTGAGAGGACGTGCTTCCAGATCATTCTAGCCCTAATCATTCCAGCCCATTCCAGCCCATTCATGTCATCCCAGCAGAGGCTCCAATCCAGATGTTGCTGAGAGGAGAAAAGCCCTCTTCGGTGCACACCCTGTCTGAACTCCTGACTTACATAGTCTTGTGAGCATGTGGAAGTGGTTGTTTTATGCCCGTCAATTTTGAAGTGGTTTGTTACATCGCAATAAATAACCAGAATGTGTGCCAATAACTCACATACATATGGGCATTCAGAACTGGGGTCTGAGTGTCCACTGTTTGGAGAATGGCAGCTCCATCTACTGCAATGAGCTTGAGGCTTGCTTGCTTACTTGGTGAGGCCAGACATGGAAAGCCCCAGGCATAGCCCCTTTCTGGCCCAGTGTCCACACATGCAGCCAGACAGGGGCCTGGAGCCTTGGGGGATGACCAGGGCTCAGGGTCCCCCTCCCTTCTCTCCACAGATGCCTGGGATACTGGCCTCCCAGGCTTCACACATGAGCCCAAGGCTGCCTTCGCCTGTATCAAGGGGACCAGGACTGTTTAGTCTGCTGGGCACATTCCTGGATTTTAAAAATAAATAGCAGATTATGAGCGACTTAGCCGGATGCTGTCATTAGGCCAGGCCAGAGGCTTCTGAGGTGTCCCTCGGGAGGGAGTAGCAGGAACGTCAGGTTGGAGGTGTTGGCCTGAGACTGATCTCTGTCTCAGCCGTAATTTATAGTGGAGATGCTTCTAGCCCTCTCTGGGGTCTCAGAAGTTCTAATAATACTACGAATGACAATACGATAATGATAATAATCATGACCACTTATTGAAAGCACTGACTGTGTGTCAGACACAGTGCTAGGTAATTTATATATAGTCTCTCGATGCTCACACCAGTCACCATTATTAGGCCCACTATACAGATGAAGAAACCAAGGTGTAGAGAGGTGAAATAACATTCTCAAGGCCATACGCCTAATAAGTGGTGACAGATTGTGTGCAAGGCAGTCTGACTCCCATGCTCCCACTCTTAACCACTATGTTATCTTGCCTCTCCAGGCCTCGAAATAGACAGCAGCATCCCATGTCCTCACCCACCCTAAACACACACACACACACACACACACACACCCTTCACCAGCCTTTCTGCTGTTCCCAAGGCCCTTTCCAGCCTACATGGAGCCATTCTCCACTGTGACTCCCTTTTTCCATTTCACCCTTCGCTAGATCATTTTATGCCTCTATTCCCTCTGCTAATTCAAACTAATTAAAGTATAAATTAGAATAATTGCTTCCATCCCCATACATTTTTCCCATCTACCCTGAGTACAGAGTTAGATTCCCTTTCTGGGAGTGGCCAGGTTGACAAGTTGGGTGGAAACTGGGGCTATCAAGTTTCTTTTCATCTTGTGACTTGCTTTTTTACTTGGCTCGTCGCCTGATTTTCCCTGGTCCCTCCGTCTGACTTCCATTAGACACTGAGGATATGGTAGCGACTTGAATTCCCTCCCATAACATCTGCCGGTCGATTCGCTGTTGAGGAAGCTGGGGTGGACTTTCTAGGGAAGAGTCAGGCATCCTATCCGTGGAGCACCTGGGCAATTAGTAGGATCGGGGAATTGGTTCCCAAATGTTCCCCTGGGACTGGCCAGCGCTGGATCTATTAACAGTACATTAACATCGACTTGTTAGGCAGTGGCACTAATGACCCAACACTTCTTACTAGTCCTATTTCTTAATTACATTTAATTAAGAGAGAGAGAGAGAGAGAGCGAGAGAGAGAGCACACATGAGCCTATATTAGATTGTTCTAGCTCTATGGGGAGATGAAAACCTGTCTAGGCAAAACTGGAGGCCAGAGACTGGGTTCTACTCTCTTGTGGCATCAAGGATACAGTAGGTGCCATGATTTGGGGGAGGGGGAGGGGAACAGAGACACAAGAGCTGGGGACATGGTGGAGGCAGGAGTCAGAGGAGGCTGCCCAGAGATTTACTGGAAAGTGAGGCGGCGGGAAACCCCATTCCCGCGATGTCTTATAAGGTCTTACGTCTTTTAGGGAACTCCAGATTGTTAAAAGACTGCCTCAGAACAGGAATCTGCTTATCCACAGCCGCCAGCGTTTCTACCCTCACTGCAGTGTTTACCCTTCGGGGAAGGAGTTCATATGGGCACGCATGGACTCATAAAACTCGTTCAGAAAGTTCTTTTGGCCTAACCTCAAGGCTGTTTCCTGTGCTTTTGGGGTTGTCTTCTGGAGACGGAGAAGAGTCCTGATCCCCAAGACCTTAGACAAGTCCCTTTAAGGTCTGAAAGAGCCTCTAGAGAGCTCGATTTATTATCTCCATCCTTCAAGCTGAGGAAACTGAGTCCCTGAGAAGTTCAGGGTCTAGGTCAGCCAGCTGGTTAGAGGTAGGCCAGGACTAGAACATAGGCCTCCTGGCTCGGCCTGAGGCCTGCTGGGTGTGTCGCCACTTAGCTTCCTCCTAATCACCACCCACTGTCACCACCCTCCTGAGTAATGGGATCCTAAAGGCTGAAAGCTGGGACAGGCTGTGAGGAATCTGAACCATGAGTATTCTCGGTGCGTGAGGTGGTGTGAAAAGAATTCCCCTCTTGCTGTCTCAGCCAAGCCTCACAGAGACCCCTGTGAGACATACTGAGGCGACGTGACTTGTCTAAGGCCACCAGGTTATAAAATGTTGAGAGCTTCGGACCTCAGTTAGAGCAAAAGCTAAACTAGAACCCACGTCATTTGACTTCATTTCCATTGACTGTTCTCTTGCCACACATTCAACTGTTTCCTTTAAGAGGTCCGAGCTGTCTGTGAACACCCGGTGTACTCTTGGCTGCTTGGCCTCAGACAGATGGCCCTCCTGAGGTGTTCTTGGCCCTCATCCCTGGACCCAGCCCCTGGTGAAATCACCGGGCTACCTACTGCCACATGGCCTGTGGCTCTCCAAGTGACAGGCCTCCAAGCTCCACCACCAGTCCCCCTCCGACTCTGCCCGCTGATCACGGCTCCACCTGGCATAGGGATCTCCCTTGACTAATATCTCACCTCATTCAAGATAGCCCCATGGCATTAACCCCAAATTCTTCCTGTATCTGCTCAGCATGACTGGCTACTACCGAGCCTTTCTGTTTGGTGCCAACTGACAGGAACCAGGCAGCAGATGCAGAAGATGAGACCAAAGGAGGAATTATTTAGAAATAAGCTATGCCGACACTTGGTTTAGCCAGAGTTGATGCTCTCAGAGATGACATCAGATATGGTTTCAAGAGGTCATTGTATTCTCTGAAGGCCACTTATCAGCCTCCAGCCCTCCTCTTTGGCCACGTTTTGAATTCAATTTCAGAAAGCATCTCATTTGACTAAAAGATGTGCAGCCCAAATATGTGCCTTGGCATCTTCTCAGTTCCACTGAGGTCTCACTGGTCACTTCTATTTGCTATTTCTGGTTTTCTACTTCATGGGGTTCAGAGAACCCAAGAAAGACTTTTTATCCAGAGTTACCAGCCTGGTCCTCGGCCATACATAACGTCTTTTGAAAATATCATGTTAACGTAGGTCTGTTTGACCCCAGTGACCATCCTTTTACGCACCGGTCTAGGGGGCTATCTCTCCACCCACCCTTCTATCTGCAGATAGTTCTGCAGAAGCATCTGGAATGGTGTTCACCAAATGTTAACATGGTGTTACATTTGGGGGTGTGGGCTTTGGGAACTTGTTATTTCCTTTTCTGTATGCATTGTTTGAATTTGTATGGTGCCCACCTATCAGTTTTGTTTAAGAAATAACCTTTTGTCTTATAAACAAAGAAAAATAGGAAGGAAAGGCAGAGCATTTATAGCCTCCAATCTGATGATAAAGATTTCCTTGTTAGACTGTAAGCAACTTAAGGGTAGTGACCAAGTCCCATTCATTTTGATGTTTTTCCAGTACATTGTTCCCCATAAATACAGGCCCAGTAATTTTTTATTTTTTTAGGGTTACAAGTTTGCATCTGGACTTGTTTATGCCTCAACCATGGGGGCTACATGAAAGAAGGTAAAAAGACAGGTGGCTTCAAGAGGATCTGGATGTAATTTGCATACAATTAGCATATGGTTTGTGTCATCTCTTCTCGGGAAGTAATTTTCAAGTTAAAGGTGCATCCCTGCTTCCCTATGCCATCGTGTGCCCACTCACCTCTTCCTCCCTCCACTCTTCCCTTGTCCCCGATTCAGAATTCACACATACAAAAAGGGAGGAGCAAAAGAGAACTCTGGGCAGGGTGAACTTGATGACAGACACCTGGCATCCTTGCAGAGTATTTTGAGAATGACACCTGAGTGGGGAGGTACCCTGAGAAAGCTCACTGGTCCTCCAGCGCCGCGTCCTTGTCTAGCCTCTAAGTCAGTGTCCTCAGCACCAAAACAGATTCACAGTCTTTTCCTGTTTTTTTGGCCTTTATCTTACTTACCATGTTCAGGTCAATGTCAAGATCACCAGTCCTGCTGACTAACCTGTTGACCCGCTGACTGAATGAATGGAAGGAGCCAGCCTTTCCTAAGGTCTAAGCTTTGCTTTCTGCACCTCCACTAATTTGGGGAATCCCCTGTCCTACTCTTGTCCTTCACCATGGCTCTCCCTGCATTTGCCTTCTCTCTGCTCCCACATATTCAGGTCAAATATAACCCGAGGGAATAACATTTCATCCAGGAGGGTGGGGAACCCACTCAGGTGTTACCCAGAAAAGGACAGAATTCTATTTCTCAGGCCTTCCCATCTCTGCAGAAAGAGCTGCAGCTTCCCAGAGCTGGCCAGCTTCTACCCTGCATCAGTCTAAGACTCAGCCCAAGATTTTTATCTCCTTCTGGGGCCCTATCTTGGGTCTAACTCTCCCAGCCTGGAGGCCTGGATTATTTACACCTCTTTGGCTCCCTTGAGCAGCAGACTCTGTCGGCCTGGGAGCAGTAAATCTACCTCCTAATCACACCAAGCTGCTTCGTGCAGTCTGGCCCGTTCTTGTGGGGCTGTTCATCACATGCTGAGACAGGGTCTGTGGCCTAAAGAGAGGCTCCAGGAAGTGGCTGGCCCCAACTGCTTCTCTCTGACTCCCTGCAAAAGCTTCCTAGGACCCCTGAGCAGCAGGCCCAGGGGTCTCTCTTGTTTGATGGAATAGCTTCTGAACAAAGGTCACTGGTTATTTGCTCCTCCTGGGCTCTGGAAAGGAGGGATGTGTGTCAGCACTTACTTGTCTCTCAGACATAATGTATAGGTAGCGCTGATCAATGGAGAAGGCCATGTCCCGGAGGATGGGGCTCCCATCTTTGAGCACGGAGACCATCTCATATTGGACCCCACCATGGGGGGGACCATCGGCTCGAATCTGCAAAAGAAAAAAGGGCATCCTCAGCATCTGTACTCAGTGGTCCCCTGTGGGTTTACCTGCAGGTAGTTTATAGAAGATAACCCCTACTTCCTGCCCCCAAGTGCTACCCTGAAGCAGGCTAGGTTACAGGGAAGACAGAGGTGCTTCTTAATTCAAACAGCCCAACTTCCACCAAGAGGAATCCTTTTCCAAGCAGTCTGAGTGTGCTGGTTTGGGACTTCTCATGGTGAGTTTATTTGTGTGCGCGTATATATTTTTAGGTGTGCTCTGAATATCCCTATATGGTTATTCTTGTGTGTATGTACATATATTTATAGCACTGCATGTTGAGGGTGTGTGGGAGTGTGTGCTTGCGCACACTTATTTGGTTTTTTTGTTTTGTTTTGTTTTGTTTGTTTGTTTTTTTGCGGTACGCGGGCCTCTCACTGTTGTGGCGTCTCCCGTTGCGGAGCACAGGCTCCGGACGCGCAGGCTCAGCGGCCATGGCTCACGGGCCCAGCCGCTCCGCGGCATGTGGGATCTTCCCGGACTGGGGCACGAACCCGTGTCCCCTGCATTGGCAGGCGGACTCTCAACCACTGCGCCACCAGGGAAGCCCGAATTGTGCACACTTATTTGTGTTTGGGGTAGGAGAGTCAACATCTGCACTGAGTGTTTTTGCCTCGGGCAAGTAAGAGAGGATGGTGGGACCAGCATACAAACCATCAGAGAGCTGGTCATCAAGGGATTCAAGATTTTAGGATCTCAGAAAGGTCTTTCTGACCCAAACATATCCCCTGAATGTGTGCAAATCCACCAGGAGATTTTGGTGAGGCGGGAATCCCTGAGAACAAAAATCTGAGAATCAGTCTCGGAGCCCGTCCCAGGATAAGAAGTCAGAAAGGACTTGGAGGTCATTTAGTCTGGTGCTTCTCAGCCCTGGATATACATTAGAGTGATCTGGGGAGTTTAAAAAAAAATATGGCTGGATCCATTCATCGGAACCTCTGTGCTTGGGACCCTGGCATCTTCGTTGGGTTTCAAAGCTTCCCAGGTGAATGTAGTGAGTGGCCAGGGTCTAAAAGCACTGATTGTAGCCCAGTGGTTTTCAAACTGGCATGCCCTGAGAACCACTTGGAGGGATTGGGAAAATGCACCCCTGGGCCCACCCCAGGGTTTCTGATTCAGTGGGAATGAGGCCTGAGAATGTTCATTTCTAACAAATTCCCAGCTGATGGGGATGCTGCTAGTCTGGGGGTTTGAGAAGTGTTCCTCTAGTCTAAGCTCTACACAGAATTTGGAAATTCAGCGGAGGGAGGTCCCTAAGGACCAGCACCTCATACAAAAAGGTGATGTCAGGAAGTCCATAGTTTGAATGTGCTCTCATCACTGGGTTTCCTGTTCCCAACACAGCAGCTGACTCTTGACCAATATGGCCAACCCCGGCTTGTTTCTTTGTCCTCCGTCCAACTGAACCCCCTCTAGCTCAAGCTCACTTTCCCCATGAAGCCTTCCCCAATCTCTCCACCACACTAATTGCTCCTCACCCTGATGGCTTTTTATCCACCAGACATTTTGTCCTGGGATTATAATCAATTGACTCGTTCATTGTATACGTACTAGCCAACGCGTATTGACTACCTACTTAAATTGTTCTCTAATTGCCTCGCATGTGCGTAAGTCTGCCAACATTTTGAAGGCAGGAAGGCTTTCTGTTTCTCTGAGGACTAGCCTCTGAGGACTAGAATGGAGCTGGGAACACAGCTGGTGATGGATAAAAGGGAATGCTTGAGAAATGCTTGTTGAAAGGGCATGAACTATGAACCCACTGATAAAGTATTGTGGGCTCTTTAGCGCTAAATCAAAGTGAGGTCAAAAGACAATTTTCGGTGGACAATTTTAAGATGAAGTCTTTCCCTCCTATTCCCTTTGTTTCTCTCTTGGACTTCTAACCATCTTCTTGCCTCTGCCCATTTCTTCCACCCCACCGAGAGCTCCTGAGAGCAAGGACCACGACTTATTCATTGCAAGGGCTAAGCTTGGTGCCTGATGCCACAATAAACACGCAAGGACGGATGAATGGGTACATGTTCAGTTTTTATTGGCTGAGTAGAGAGGGTCAAGAGAATTATTTCTTGCAGAGTTGGGAGGGTAGGACCAGTGCTTCTCTTCAAATTTTTCTACCCTCCTGAGAATCTGTGTACTTGAGGGGCCTGAGCCAGGGTGTGGTCTGTGCCTGTAGAGTTGAGCTGGATCGGAGTGAGTGAGAAGCAGACCACAAGCCCATTGTGGGATGGGGCACAGTGGTTCTGGAGTTCCTAGTGGCAGAAACAGCACTTTCCTGCCTGCGGCCCTGGGCCTAGACCCCAGGCGTGGGAACACTGGAGCAGGGCCAAGAGTCAGAGGTACCAGGTTCTCCTTGTCTGCTTTGATGGGTGACTTGGGAAGCTCTGGGCTTAAAGATGAGGAGATGACCTCAGTGGAACCGAAGAAACTGCTCTCAGCCATTCCTACCCCAGTAACTACCCCCTGTGGGTTGGACTCTCCTTCTCCCCTAAGCTCCTCTTTCGACCTTTTTTCTGCCTAGCTAGTGGCTTCCTGCTGTTCCAAGCTGTTGCCTTGGCAACTGTCACTAAAGCCCCTCCTTCTAGGGGAGGGGTCAGGGGGTCATTTAAGTCATTCTCATAGGGCAGAGGAAGACTCTGGGGTCAGGAATGATGGTGTGGGGCTGAGGCTACTGCCTTCCACCCTGGAGCAAATCTCATGATGGATTCAAGCAGAGGGAAGAACAAGGGTCTCAGTCTGGGAAAATGCCCCACAATTAAAATAGTTCCCCTTAACCTTCAGAGCAGCATTCTCTCTCAGATGGACAAATCCAAAATTTCCATGAGATCCTTCTAGAAATATAGTAGCTTTTAATCACAAAAGTTCTCGGGCTATTGCAGGAGGTAGGGGGAGATGTGATAGTCATGACTTCTGGCTGGCTTAACCTCAATATTCTGTCTCCATAAAATGGGAGAGTTCAAGCTCTGCTTCCTCCTCCAAATGGAGGAGGGATGTTTCAGTCTCCTCCGGGCACTGGCTCAGCCCCAGAAACTGAGGAACCATCCTCCCACTCCAGGGCCAGCCCAGGATCTCCCCGCCTGGGGAGGCCGGTTAACCCTCTGCCAGGTGAAGCAGCCTCGTCCCCAAGAGCCTGGGCACACAAAGTCAGAAGGAGGAAAGCCATGTCTGGCCCTTTGTGGTCCCCAGGACTAGATGGTACCCATGGCCAGGTTGGAGCTGAATAGAACCAAAGACGATTTATCATCACGTACTCTGCTGCATCACAGTTAGGACTAATCCCAGCCATTAACTTTTTTCTGAATAAGAGATCTAAACAGTTTTTTTTTTTCTGTCTACAATCCCAATCTTTCAATAAAGCAGTTGAAGCCAGAATCAAACCTACATAACTCTCAGACATCAGAGCTGAAACTAAACCAGAACAGAAAATGTTCTTGGTACCGAACCTGAAGTAAGCTATCCTATTTCATTCAGTCTAAATCCCTGGAATGAAGAGCAGGATTACCTTAGAAGTCTGTGCACCCCTACTTACTCCCTCATCCCATGCTATCTGCCTTGAGCTGGTGCAGCTCTCCAAGATACCAACAGGAGGACAGAGAAGATGGAGAAGGGGGCCAGGAGGCTGGGGGTCAAAGGGAATGAGGTGGGGGCAGGGCTGGCAGGCAGAAGGCCGGGGAGGCTATCTGAGCGGCAGAGGTCTTTCCCTTCCCTAATTCCCTTTGCTCCCTCCGGGCAACACACCAAAGTGGGACTCAGGGTCCCTGGGTTTCTGCTGTGTGTTCTTGTCTGGGCTTGATTTCTACCTAATGGTACACTTTTAGGTCAGTTACCTCATCTCCCCAAGGCTCAGTTTTCCTCTCTAAATAACAGGAAGGAGCCATCTGCTCAGGGTCTATCACAGGAGAATCACAGACTTATGAAAACTGCCGGAGCTGTAGGGCTTTGGAGCCCATCTCATCCAAGCGCTTCCATTCATGGACATAGCTAGTCAGGGGTGGACCTGGGGCTCCCACCAGCTCCAGCCGGTGTGGTCCAGAGGAAAGCACATGGCTGATGAAGAGAACGCCCTGTGACTGAGGAGGGACAAAGGTGGGCCCTACTGTAATTCAAGCACATGAATCCCCATCTTTCTCTGTCTTGGATGGGAAGTTTTGAGGTTCAGTGCTGTCCTCCATCCTTGCCAGACACAGGGTGGTGGTGGTGACTGTGACAGAGTCCCAAACAAAATTGGGATTTTAAAATGCTACAGATTGAGTCTCTTCTGTGGTGTCCCACAAAGTGAGTTCTCTTCAGCTTCTGAGCTTGTGTCTCCAGGGCCAGGTTTCAATGACCACAAGGACAACAATACACTGAAATAGGCCATGAATCCAATCCAAGAGAAGGGCACTACCAGACCAAGTTGCACAGGCCCCAGCCAGGCATCCAACCAGGCAGAGGAGGAGCATGGAGAAGGGTCAGAGGAGGGAGGTGATGCAGACAGGGGAAAGCCAGTCACTTCAACCCGTCTTCCTACGTGGGCTCCTCCTCTCCTGGGAGGGCTTGACCTCAGCGGACATGCAGAGCTAGTGGTGTCAATTTGCTTGGACAAAGCTCAGAAGGTGGGATAAGAAGGGCAGTATGCTACCATGGAGGGTGACAGTCTCTACAAAGATGAGCAAAAGACAAAATGTGCCTAAACCATTGTACAAGGAGATTTAGGCGAGCTCTAGTAAGAATTCCTGTCGTGAGGAGCCCTGACTACAGAGTGGGTGACCACAGAAGACAGTAGCTTCTTTCTCAGGAGGGTTCTGAACACGGGATGACTTCTTTTGCTTCATGGTTAAATGTGGCCCTGCCTGAAGGTAGTGAGGATGATCTTGGTGGATTTTCAAAGGGCCCTGTTGGCCTAAAGAATTTAATAGCTACCACTTCTATTGCTTTTACAATGTGCTGGGTGCTGTTGAAAGTACTTAACAAAAATGAACTCATTTAACCTGTACAAGAACCCATGAGGTAAACATTATTATTATTCCCATTGTACAGATGGGAAATTGGAGGCATGGAGAGTTATGTGATTTTCCCAAGATCACACAGCTAAAGGGTGGCAGTATTGGGTTTCCCACATGAAGCCTGATTCTCAGTCACTCTTTGACTCTCCTAAGAGACAATAGTGTATGAACACAGCCATTCACTGCAGCCGAGAACAGAGTAGATGGGCAGATGAGAGTTCAAATCCTCTCTTTAGCTGCTCTTCCTCTTTCAGACCCCAAAGAAAGAGGAAGTGGCCAAAGTGGGACAAACACCTACTTCCTAGAGGCAACAATAAACTCAGAGCCTAATTTGGGGGGGGCCTGCTGGGAGGCTAAAAGGCAGTTTATCAGGACTGGCTCTGGGGCAGGAGGATGTGAGGTGAAAACCAGGGGAGATTTACTGTCTGGTCCACTTGGTGGGAGGGGCCTCTTTGAAATGAGAATGAAATAGTAATCCTATTAGTAGTAGCTTTCCTTTAAGTCACAGCTAGGTCTGTACAGAAATTAATGACAGCCTCTTTATTTGACTATCCAATTTAAATCAGCATATCCAATTAACTAGCTTATCTGCAGGTCCCTCCAAATTCTTTTTCTTATGCATCAATTTCTTCCCTAGTTAGTCCTAAATTATGGAGCTTTTACTTGGGATTTGACACTCTAACATCACTTTAGTAGTAGTAGTAGTAGTAGTAGTAGTAGTAGTAGCAGTAGTAGTATCTTTTTTTTGCAAGAGCTGCTGAAGAGCAATAGATTTGGGAATCTTCTTGGGCCTCTCAGTAGGAAATAGATTGGTTTGAGAGACATCACCACACAGAGGGAGGCACTGGTTTGTGTCTGCAGGGCTGGGATCTAATCGCAGCTTTCTCATTAATTGGCTATGTGACTTCAGGCAAGTCACTTCACTTGTTTGTGTGATAGTTTCCGTAGCTGCAAATTTCGGTACTGTCCAATATTCACTGAATTTCAGTACTGTCCAATATTCATTCAGGACATGCCTCCCGTTAGCCAGGCCTGTGCTAAGAGCCGGGGACACTTCGAGAAAGGATCCCCTTAGGAAGCCCCAGGAATGGGGAAACAGACAATCCAATCAGTCCTCACACACACCTGGGCCACCCCGTGTGAGAGGTTTGCATGGGGATCCCAGGGAGGCCGGCATGGAGGGCAGGGCAGCACCTCACCTGGACTGAGGGGAGGGCTTCCTGGAGGAGGTGATACCTAAACTGAAAAGCAGGAGGGGAAGGAAATGTGAGTTCTTTGGAAACTTTAGAGTGTGATATAAATATAAAAGTGTTATTGTTATGTCCAAGCCCAGATTTCTTGGAAACTTGGTTTGTCAGACCTGAGTATTTGGAGAGGGTGAGGTTTTTGACATGTAGTCATTGAGGGCTACCCAACAATTTCAGCAGGTCTCATCACCATGTGTCCTAAAATTCCCTTTGGAGGAGGCCTTTATTATTTGATTTTATCTCTGGCTTCAGGATTCTGGGCTTATGAGTGTTTGTGTGTGTGTGTGTATGTATGTGCGTGTGTGTATATGTATGTGTTTACGTGTGTGTATATGTATATGTGTGTGTGCATGTGTATATGTGTACGTGTGTGTATGTGTATATGTATATGTGTGTGTACGTGTATATGTATATGTGTGTGTACCTGTATATGTACACGTGTGTGTGTGTATACTTTGAGACCTTTAAAGAGGGGAAAGGTGAAGAAGGCTTGGTGCTGCTCAGACTGAACTTGGGAATGAGTTAATGAGCAAGTGTATCTGCAGCTGTGCATTGAGTGCTGCGAGGGCGAGGATTCATGCTGAAGTTTATTTTTGTAGAGTTTCATGACCCGAATTATTTATAGATTGAAGTCTTTGGTAAAGTCAGTCTCTGAGATTCTTCCTCCCTCTATCCTGCACACACTACACGTGCATGCATACATAGACACACACACACACACACACACACACACACACACACACACACACAGAAGCAGCAGCAGTGACTTCCAGGGTGCCTCTGGCTCATGTCCCCCCTCAACCCCCGAGGTGTGCAAACATTAACTAACCATGCAGAGTCACAGTCCAGTGGGCCGAAGCTCCCTGGAGGACAGCTGGGAGCCTGCCCCTAAATGCTTGGATAATTGGAGAGGAAGCCTGGAAAACTTGGCTTTCCAAACAGGAGCCTGGAAAACCTGACCTGTGGGTTGCACGGAGCCAGGAGAGATGAGGAAGAGGGGAGCCAAGGACCCCCCCTCCTGTCCACGAGAAGGAAGGAGGTCACCAAGGTGTGCTAAACTTTGAGAATTCTGGCTGCCCTCACCTTTGTGTACATGCGCACACACGCATCCTCCCACACACATGCAGATGCTTCCGGCACTGGTCCCCAGTGGGTTGTCGGCCAATCACAGGGGCTTTGACACTGGAGATTGACATTTCCATGTACAATTATTTCTATTTCTGTGCATGTCAGGAATCTGCCCTAGATATTAAGCTGGGGGTGGATAAGCTAGCAGAGGGGGGCACGGGGCTAGAGGCTCCTGGATTTCAGAAGGCCAGCCCATGGTGGGCTTTCTCCTGGAAGGGAGGGAGGGGGTCCCTAGAGGAACCACCTGTCTCTGGACTTCTGCATCTTGGGACAGTCTGAGAATTCTGGCTTATGAGGACAGGGGATGTGGTGAATATTTATTGAGCATGTACTCTGAGCAAGGTAAGTGTTTGGGGGTTAGGTTGGGGAGGTTGGCTGGAGTGGGATTCCCTTCTAAATCATGGCTTCTTTGCTTCTCATCAGCCAGGGGTGGATGACCAAGAAATCACCATCCAGAGGCCCACAGAAGCGCAAGGAGCAGCCTCTCTTCACACCTTCCTGGGGTGAAGGACAAACTGCACTTTACAAGGGCACCAGCTGCTGTCCCAGGGGCCTCTCCCTTTACAACTCAGGGGAGAGTGACATCAAGTCCCAGAAGCACCAGAATCCAATCTCTTGGTTCTCGCTCTGTCAGGGAGGGCTTGGAGCTCCAAGGCCCAGGACAAGGGACTAGAGCTTATAGAGCTGAATGACATGGGGCAGCTCTGGAGCACAGGGCTCTGACCCTAGATCAGCCCCACCTTTCAAGGCTGCTCCCAGTCAAGACCTGGGCAGGTCAGGAGGCTCCGGGAACAAGATGAAGCTGCCAGGGGCAGAGGAAACACTTGATTGTTCTGGGAAACAATAAGATAAACACAGCGAGGGATGGAAGAAGCATTAAGCAGCCTCAGATGAAATCAAATCACGCAGCGGCGAAGCAATAATTCACCGGGAGTGCACAGAGTTGGGGGGAGCACAGGGGGGTAGCAGGAGGAATTCATAAAGAATAATGAGCGTCTCCTGCTAAATCGGAATCTCTGTTTACCCAAAACTCTAGCAATGTTGGACTCTCGGAATCTCCATTCAAGGCATCACACCCAGGTTACCGGCCTGGGTATGCCCTGGCTGTATCGGGATAGAATCTAACCTCTTAGGCTTTTTGAACTGGGAATGATTTAGAAGCAACCTTTAGGGTCCATGTGGAGGCAATGCAGCCTTCACCAAGCTCTGGAATAGGAGGCAGTGAAGATGAGGCATATTGACATATGCCCGAGGTTAACTACTACCTTGGAAAATTTCCAGGGGGAGCTGGGGTGGGGGGCAAAGGAAACTAGCACTTCCTAGAACTGGACATACAGAGGGCTTTGAATTGCTTATCTCCCTTTATCAATTAGTTCAACATATTTATGGAAAATCTATTGAGCATGACAGCCAGTGTGCAAAAAGTGGGAGATACAAACATGGCTAATCTTGAAAACTCTGTGCAGTAGGACTTTCCATCTCACAGAATAAGAAACGTAAAGTATCTAGAGGAGGATCACACAGGAAGGAGCCGAGCAGAGCTCCAGGCTGCAGCTGCCTGACTGCAAAGCCTGTACTGGTCTCTTTCACTCTGCCTCCCTCTGGGGCCTCGGATTTTCCCTAAGTCAAACAAGAGGACAATGCCTGCACTGGGACTAAAAATTACATCTAAAAAGTGCTGGGTGTCCCTGGAGATAACTCCTGGGGAACAAAATAGATCATATAGCTGTCTCCTCCAGTGTGACAAAGAAGGCCACCTGCAGCTGGAAAAGGAGCAAAGGGCGGGTCGACGGAGAGGGTTATTACCCCCTTTAATTAACTCATTCTTTTCAATGGCCTAAAATTGCGTTGCACTTTATAATCTGGAACAGTAATCTCTTGCTTTCATGAACGCTGAGGATGGCATTTCGGGCTGGAAGGATGAGAAGGGAGGTCTAGGTTTGTGAGCACGGCTATCTGACACTGGGCTTGTGCCTGAATGCAGGAGACTCCCTGAGATTTTAAAAGGAAAAGTCATTTTATTTTATTTATTTTTTTTTTTTTTTGTGGCATGCGGGCCTTCCTCTGCTGTGGCCTCTCCCGTTGCGGAGCACAGGCTCCGGACGCGCAGGCTCAGCGGCCATGGCTCACGGGCCCAGCCGCTCTGCGGCATGTGGGATCCTCCCATACCGGGGTGCGAACCCGGTTCCCCTGCATCGGCAGGCGGACGCGCAACCACTGCGCCACCAGGGAGG
>NW_021146521.1:16360-22650 GCF_002837175.3 Physeter macrocephalus
GGGCCTTCCTCTGCTGTGGCCTCTCCCGTTGCGGAGCACAGGCTCCGGACGCGCAGGCTCAGCGGCCATGGCTCACGGGCCCAGCCGCTCTGCGGCATGTGGGATCCTCCCATACCGGGGCGCGAACCCGGCTCCCCTGCATCGGCAGGCGGACGCGCAACCACTGCGCCACCAGGGAAGCCCGAAAAGTCATTTTAAAAAAACGCATGTGGCATGTGTCTACCATGGTGCAGAAACTGCGTGGTAACTGAGAGAAGCACATCCATGTCACTGTATTTCTCTTCCCATTGCTAACGGGCTAGGTCTGAGTCTTTATTGCCTCTTATCTGTGTTACTGCGATAACCTGAGAAATTTCCTTGCTTCCAGCATATTCCTGCTCTAATCTCTTCTACCAAACACTGCCAGATTAATCTTCTTAAAACACTTATTTGATCCTGCCTTTTCTGTATGCAAAATCCTTAAATTTCAGGTGTTTGTAATTTTCTCTCTCGCTTATCTCGGTCTCCTATTTTTTTTTATGATGAACATACACTACTTTTGGAAGACGAAAAAAAAGGAAATCATTGTATGAATCCATGCACACACACAAAATACCTTTAATTGTCCCTGTTGATAATTTAGAAAAGTTCACATGCCTCAATTTCTCACGTAGGGGTCTAGCTAACAAGGCCTTCTCAACATTTTCCAATTATGTCCCCAGGTTCTTGGTCTTTGAGCCTTTGCTTAAGAATTTATTTTACCTCCTAGATCCTAATCATCCTTCAAGACCCAACCCAAATGCCACCTCCTCCATGAAGCCTGTATTGATCCCTCCTTTGAACTCCGACAGTATCTAATGTGACTCTTGGCACAGTTACTTGTGAACACATGCAGTTATCTTTCCTAAGATTGTAAGTCCCTAGAAAACAGACAAAATGTTTTGTGCAGCTCCATATGCCTCACTGTACTGGGTACGACTGTTTACAGAGCAGGACCTCAATAACGCAGGCTGATGGAATGGATGGATTCTTGTTGCTGAAACCAGGCAGGAGTGGAACAGAAGTCACAGCCCACATTTATTTAACCCCTATTATTGTTAGATACCATGCCAAGGGCTTTATATACTTCTTCTCATTTAATCCTCACAAGAACCCTATTATCCCATGTTATAGATGAGAAACTGAGGCACAGAGGGGTGAGGAAACTTCCTCAAGGTCACAGAGCTGGTAGGCAGAGAGTCAGAACTCAACTCGCTTGGGCCTCTGTTTTCCCATCTCTAGAAAAGAATGGGGAAAGGAGGGAATCTTGTTCCATGCATCCCCCCGCCCCCTGCAACCAAATCTTCTGGAACCTGGAGCACAAACACACGATATGCATTAGTGTCTGTTGAAATGATCTTTTTGGCTCTCGTTGGACCGGTAAGAGCTCTTAGGAGGAAAGTACTATAAACACTCAAGGTGCTGCTCTGAGAAGAACTCCAGGGCCACCAATCTGGAGCTCTGCTGGCTCAAAGGCAGATGGAGAGCAAGAGTTAAGATCATGAAGATGGGGTCAGAGTTGGGGTCTGAGAAACAGGGTCAGAGAAGGGAAGGGAAGTGAGGCCAGAAAGCCTCCACCCCCTGAAATCTGGGGCGGCCAGTGCAGTGCAGGGCAGCCCTGCAGGCTTTGGTGTGTCTGACTTCCTGGCAGAGCCCAAGGGCAGAACAGACAGCTGAGGGAGGGTCTAGCTCTTTAAAAGATTCTGTTTGAATAGCTGTCATCTTCACACCTTTCCCCATCTCCCCTCCCAGGCGAGGGACTCTAATAATGAGCTGCTTCATGACAACAGACCCCTAATTAATTCCTTGCTATTCTTCTGGGGCCGGATCATTCTAGTCAAGGTGGGACGGGGTGGGGCTGGTGAGCAAGGATTGTCTCATCTGCTCCATCTGCCATGGACTCTAGCTGCACGCCCTGGCATTGCTGCTCAGAGAGACCCTTCCCGGTCGCCAACTTCTCTTTGGCCGGACCCCTGCTTCTCCTCGATGCCCGCCCCCTCCTGTGCTGACACCCCACAGCTGCTGGGTACAGTGCCAGCACGGAGCCCCTGCTGGTGCCTGGGTACAACAGTGAAGCAGGTGCCAGGAGCTCACCGGGGGCGGGTAGTGAAGGAGGGAAGCCTTGTACGGAGCAAACCTTGTACCGTCTTTTCCGTGAGCATTAGCAGAATATCCAGTGGGCTCAAGGGTCAGCAAATTGCAGCCCCTGCTCTTCTTTTCCGGTCCCTGCCCATCCTCCCGACCCCTGAAAGGATCCCACTATCAGGATGCTATGAACTCTTGGGCTCTGGGCAGCCCACACGCCATGGCACCCAAGGTGCGGCTGCATTTTCGCAACTGATAGAATTTTTGTATGAGGATGTGAACAGATGAAGAGGTATCAAGATGGCAGGGAACTGTTCTAGGGACAATATGAATCCAAATAACTTGAAAAATACCCCCTGCCCCGCCCAAAGGCAGATCACACGTGCAGATGACGGAAATTAAAGGGCACGCAGGTCTCGTCTCTATGAAGAGGGCAGCCTCTACAGAGGTTTTTCGGTTTCCTTTCTAGATCTTTCAAGCCCCACGCTTCAATCTTCCCTTCTGAGAGGCGTTGACTGTCCAGTCAGGGCTGATGTCTTAACTCGCTGGGGGCGGAGGCCACACAGGGGCATTCAGCCAAGGGAGTTAATTCTCACTTTCTTCATCTGCAAAACTGGTAAAAAACAGTACAGCCTACATGACAAGGCTGTGGTGAGAACAGATTAGATAAGGAATGTGAAAGCACTTGGCTGGAATTTTTGGCTGGTTTGCTGTTGATCCATAGACTTGGGTGGGACCAGACTGAGGAGGAAAACTGGGCAGGGAGGGGATTCTTCAGGGGTCCACTGGGGCCATGGGTCACACCCTACTCTCAGTCCTCTCCAAGGGAGCAGCTGGGGAAGGAGGGGGGCGTGTGGAGGGGGCAGAGGAACAGCAGGGGCCCTCTGCACC
Source organism: Physeter macrocephalus (assembly GCF_002837175.3). Classification (NCBI taxonomy): domain Eukaryota; kingdom Metazoa; phylum Chordata; class Mammalia; order Artiodactyla; family Physeteridae; genus Physeter; species Physeter macrocephalus. The sequence continues at coordinate 19,355 of NW_021146521.1, forward strand.
GTGGGAGCTTGCAGGCTGCTTTTGCAGGCAGCCTCCCTGAGTGCGAAGGGATGGGTTTGCTGGGGTCTCCTACGCTGGGGACACAGAGGGTGGAGGCCACTGGGCCCAAAGGGATGGCAGCGTTCTGATTCAGCCCGTTTCTACTCTGTGAAAAAGAGAAAAGTGAGGGGGAGGCTCCAGGCCTTTCCCCACAGAGAGAAGGCCGCTCGGGGCAAACCTCCCCACTTCTAATCTGTTCCTGAAAAAGAGCTAGAAGGAGCTGCAGCTTAGCTTTTGTTTAAAGTACTGAAGCATCCCCCTCTCTGCCCCTCGCACACCCCCAACTCCTCTCTATTTTCTTCTCTTAAAAGAGCGCTCCTCCTCTCCAGGGACTGGAATCATTAACTGAACAGCACTTTGCCTCTCATAGCTTTTGACAATTTGGCAGTGAGCTGGAAAGTACCAGAGAAACTGCAAAAAAAAAGCAGAGGGAGAGAGGCTGGGCAAAAGGGATGTGTCCAAAGGAGCAGCCTGGTGTGTGCCTGGCCCCTGGCTCAACACCGCGATGCTCTGGATCTGCCTCTCTCTTCCTGCCCAGCTCTGTGGCTCAGGGCAGCTCTGGGTGCCCGGCTGTCAGGGAGGTGTGGTCGGGGTGGGTGGGGGAACATCATGTGGCTGCCCATCCACCCCCACCTTTGCTGTCACTTAGAGGCTGCCTGGGACTGGCTGACATCCAATCTAGACAAGGATGCCTCAAGGAGCAGGAGGTGGTGCCCCTCACCCTACCTGACACCCGAACCTCGCCGTGACGAGCAGAGGAGGGGCCCCTGAGGGCTGAGGTACGGGGAGACCACAGGGCTGGACGGGGAAGGATGGGCCTTCCTTACAAGGAGAGATGGGCCTTCCTTTGCTGAAAGGCCAAATCCTGGGCATTTCTGAAGAGGAACGAAAACAGGCGAGGGAAAGGAGGGTCATGGGTTTCCCAGTCAAGTTGTGACAGAAACAGAGCAGAGAGGGAGAGAATTCTGGGGCTTCCTGGGAGACAACTTAGGGTGGAACATCTGCAGAACTGCTCTGGACAGTCCCAACCATTAGGAAGCTGATGGCTTTGAGGGGATTTCTCAGAAGGGGCGATGGGTCCCCAGCAACCCTGGCAAGGACCAGAGAACTCCTGAGTCTCCTCCCTTGCTCATGGCTCCTCTCCCCACGCTAGGAATGCTACCTTCTTCAGTAACCCTGGAATGGAGTGTAGTTGCCACTAATTGGGCACATGCTACATGTTGGTTGGGGCACCAGGCACCCTACACAAAATATCTACTTTAATCCCCCAAACCCATTTCACTGATGAAGAAACTGTGGCTCAGAGAGGTCAGGTAACTTGCCTTAGGTCACATAGCCAGTAAGTGGTAGACAGAGATTTTGGAACCTGGGTCAGTTTGATTCTACAATCTTTTATTAAGCTGCATGCCTCCCCAAAATGCGTTCACCTTTGCCTTGTGTATGACGTTAACATCTTACTGTCTACCATTTTAAGGCTCTTATTCTGCTATCTGAGCCTCTAGAGAAGTGTCCACAAAAATTATAAATTCCCAGATGTAGAAGCTGAATCTATATAGTTCATTTTATTCAACTTTTAGCAGAGTGTCAAGCACAAAGGGGTTGCTTTAAAAATTGCATTCTATCCTTGAATCAAGTTAGAGCTCCAGAAAGCCGCAAACTTGGACCGCAAAAGCTTAACCAGCAAGTTTCACTTTCCTCAATGGCCTTATCTACTTGCTTTTTATTGTTGGTTACTCCACGAGAGTAATTCACTGAATGATAATTGTTACATGGATGTAACGGCCTTGGCACTTTAGTGGAAGTTTATATAAGAAATTACCATATAAAAGAGGCTTCTGATTTTGATGTCAAATTTTGTCCTGGTTTCTGTACAAGTGCTCAGATGATTAAATCACTTACGTAATGTCCAGGAATTGTCTCTCCTGAAAAAATAGGTATACTTCTACTGCAGACTAAGAATTCTAGTTCATCTCATTTCCCTTTTTGATTCGGCTGCCAGGATACTCAGGCCAAATTTGAGGCTGGGTGCTGGTGCCTATATTGACTTTATTCTTAGCATATTTATTTCCGCTCCCCTCTTATGGCTTGAACTTTCTAGTTCCATACTGGTTTTCACTACACATGTTTGCCAAATCTTTTATAAGTCACCTAATTCCTTATATGGAAAGAAGTTATGCTCATGCACTCATATACTCTGTACTGCACAAATTTGCATTCGGTTGTCTGTTCCCTTGACGTATTCTCAGGTCTTTGCACCGTGTGCTCATATCTTCTTTTGCCTCTGTAGGCAGGAGCTGGCCACGGTGTGTTTCTCGACTATTCCCAGGATGGTTTAAGTGTATGTGAGGTCTTGGAAGAGGGGGAAGAAATGAGGAGATCATCACTCACAACTTAGAGCCAGAGGTCAATGTGCATTCTTCTGGGCTGATGAAATGCCATAGATCACTGTGCATCTGGCCCTTAATACTGCTCCCTAACTATTTGCAAAATGGAAGAATGAATGAATTAGTTAATGAGTGAATGCTTCTCTGAGCCAGGAGGTTCTTCTCCTAGGCGAAGAAAGCAAGGACTGGCAGGAAGCCCCATCTTCAGGCCACAGAAGAGACTCAAGATCACTAGGAGCCCAATGGAGTTCATGCTCCCTGCCCCATCCTTGTCCCCCTACATATTCGTCACCTGTGCTGTGTGTGGCAATACTGGGCCAGCATGCCGGGCACTGGAGGAAGGAGTCGGAAGAGCGAAAGAAGGAAGGCAGGAGGGAGGCCTGCCTCTGCGGCCTTTCAGTTCTTCCCCCCTTGAAAGGGAACATGACAGAAATGCTAGCCCACAGCAACTGCGGGACAGAATGCTGGTCCCCAAAATGCCTGCTGTTCACCTCCCACTTGCCCATCTCTTTCTCCCTCTCTGTGTTCCTCCTGTCAATTCCAGTTTCTCTGCATGTCTATTACCTCTCTTTGTCTTTCTCGGCTGTTTCTCGGCCTCTCTCCCTGTCTCCCTCTAACACACATAGGCACCTCTCTCCCCGACCCCCAAGGGAGAATCTCTTGGAGCCCTCCTTCTTCCCTCATCTCACGGACTCCAGAGACAGCCAAGAACAGAAGACCCCGGGATGGAGCACGGGGCGCTCCCACCTTCCAAACTGACCTGCCTTCAAACCTGGACTTCAATTCTAATCCCAGTAGCTTTGCCCACATCAGTTGGTCTAATTTTTCTTTTTTTTTTTTTTTTTTTTGCGGTACGCGGGCCTCTCACTGCTG
>NW_021146521.1:23028-25000 GCF_002837175.3 Physeter macrocephalus
GCCCAGCCGCTCCGCGGCATGTGGGATCTTCCCGGACCGGGGCACCAACCCATGTGCCCTGCATCGGCAGGCGGACTCTCAACCACTTTGCCACCAGGGAAGCCCAGTTGGTCTAATTTTTTCCTGTAATTAAATGGGAGCCCCCACCCCCCATTTCTAATCCCAGATAATTAGCTCTCTGATTGCCAGTGCTGCGCAGGAAACCTCGTGTTTGGAGAGGGATTTTGGACAGACGGATTAGGCAAACACTATGCAGGAAGCTGAAATGGGAAAACAGGCTGTTCTCAAAGTTTGTTGTGAAAAGAGATTCATGGTGGGCAAAGGGCCTGGTTGCCTCCAGGTGGTCTGAGCTGCCTCTGACCCCGTTAGGTTCTCCCGCAAATGGATAGCTTTCCTCAGCTTGCAGGATCCTCCCTATGGTGGGCTCTGTTTCTAGCCCACCAGGCAGAGGGTTTTCCGGGGGTGGGGGGCATTCCTTCCTGCTCGTGGTGAGGAGTGTGTGTCTCTGCATGAGAGAGGAGAGAGAGCCCCACAGGTGTCCATCCCCACGTGCTGGACGGGTGATCAAAGGTTAATCAAATGTGGTGGGTGACAAGGCTGCCATGACTCCTACTGACCCAGTGGGTAGGGAAGATGCCAGGAAAATGGAGGAATAAATCTCCCTTCTACAGGCTTTGGGAGGCCGCCTCAGAGAGGCAGAGGACAGGGGCCCTGCGGGTCAGAGTCTCCCAGCTGAGGCTGGCTGGCACTTTTGCTGAAACTGCCGTTGTATTATCATCTGCTCTGCAGAGAGTGTGCTTGGTCTATGACATTTTTTTTTTGTTGTTTCTGTCATCCAAATTTTTCTCTATGATCGTCATGATCAACCTGCAGGGGTCAGTGTCCTATCAGAGAAGAGGAAACTGAGTCCCTCAGAAAGCAAATGACTCCCTCAAGGTCAAAAGCGAACCACCATAGCAGAGCTGAGGATGAAGTGCGAGGCTGCAGGCGGCCGGTTGTCCCTGCTCTGTGCTTGATGCCATGTCTTCCAGCTCTGGGATCCCTCCATTGGGAGAGTTTGGGCATTTAGGATATTGGAGTGATGAGAGATTTGGGACACCAGACATCCAAGGAGATTCAGGACTCTGGCAGCCAGGGGCTGGGAGGATTCTGAAAGCCCAGTGCTACCTGGATGCCCAACTGGACAGCTTCCTGACGTGGAATGGGGCTGGTACTCTCAGGCCCCTGGAATGACCTCGGTATGGTCCAGACGCTGAGGCGCCTTCTTTCCTCTGTGCTACTGGGAGCTTTGAGGTTCGCTCACTCTGATTCTGAGAGGAAGGGGCACGAACTGATGCCAGGGGCTGGTGCAGGGGGGACCTGTGCTTTCTGAGCTGGGAGGAACAGCATAGGCCTGTGGGCTGGCACCTGGGGGTGTGCCCAGCCTGCTGGTAAGGCGTCCGTCCCTGCTTCCCCACGGTGGCTCCTTCAGTGAGCTCAGGGCATGGGGGAGGGAGGGAGGGAGGGAAGGCAGGCCGTGGATGGATTCCAGATGGGCTATCAGGTTTGCCCACAGTCGGCTCTGAGGCTCCTCTGGTCTCCGTGGCTCCCTCAGCTCTGATTCAGCTACACAGAAAAAGCCTGCTATGGAATGCCAGTGAAACCCAACCTGCCTCTCCCCCCAGCCTCCCCCCGCCCTCTCTCGGCACCAGAGACAGCACTTTCCTTCTCTGCCCCTTCTCTCCTTCCTTAGAACAAACCCCCTAGAAGTAGAAAGGGTTAGAGCTGGGAATTTTGCTGATGGCCTGCCCCCAGCTCTGGATCTCTGACCTATTTCCCCCTGGGAAGAAGTAGCTGTACAAGGTTCTGGGTTCAAATTCTGGATATTTGAGAACAAGGTGGCTGCATGGGGAGCTGCGGGGTAGAGGGCAGAAGCTCCCTGTGTCTCTCTGACTGCCAGCTCTGTCTAGCTGGCTGCGACCCAGGCACGGGA
>NW_021146522.1:0-25000 GCF_002837175.3 Physeter macrocephalus
GGCTCGAGTCAGGCCCCGCCCCTGGGGCGGATACCCCTTGCTCATTGGTCCTTGGGGGCGCCCGTCAAGGGGAGGGGGCGGGAAACAGGCGCGGGGAGGTGAGGCCTCGGCGCTGACCTGGGAGGGGTTGGGGCCTGGGGTCGGAGGTCGCGAGTGCCAACGGCTCCCTCAGAACCGGTGGGGTTAGAGTGCAGCCTTCTTGGCCGGGACGCGGCTCGGGGACCCTGGTGGGTACCTGCCAGGGCCTCTCCCCCGAAACCCCGTTAGAGGCGAGGTCAAGGGTCAAAAAGTAGTCGAAAGTGGCCAATTCGAGGCAAAAAGCCTTTATTAAGAATTTCTCGGCCCAGATAGGGAGAGAAGTGCGCTGGGCGGAGTCTGCCCAAAGAAACTCAAGGGCTAAAACTCAGAATCCAGCTGGGATGGTGCCAGCAAAGTTCTTTGGATGAAAAACAGAGTTGGCAAAATACTACGGCTTAATGAAGCTGAAAATACCTCCAGGCCTGTGTTTTTGTTTTTTTTTTACCTTTCTGTTTTTTATCACTAGATTCTTACTTTGCCGGAACAAACTGCTTGTCTTGAGTGGAAACGTTGGGAGCTGACACCATCGGATTTGAGCTCATGGTTGGGGGTTCTGAGCCTGACACCTGTGAACTACCTAAACCTATGTGCAAAATTGAGTGTGCCCATGTGCTTGTTCTTGGGGACATCCATGAGTTTCATCAGATTCTCAAATGACCCACAGAAGAGAGATTGCTGTGGCTTTGGGGGTGGGGGCCACAAGTCACACCAACATACCAGCAAGTCCTAATCAGAACATGTGGATTAGCCCGAGATTTCTAAATCATAAAGATCAGAGCAGAAACCACTGGAACAGAATAGAAAAAGAACAGCGAAAATTGATGCAGCCAAAAGATTGGTCTTTGAAAAGACCAAGACAATTGATAAAACTCTAGCCAGACTGACCAAGAAAAAAGGATGACCAGTATCAGGAATTAAAGAAGGGATATCACTACAGACCCTACAGATATTACAAGGATTAGATATAGGAACAACTCTATGCCCATAAAGTCAACATGAAATGGACTGACACCTGAAAAGGCACGAAAATGAAAGCTTACTCAAGAAGAAATAGATAATTTACATCGTTTTATATCTATTAGAGAAATTAAATCTGCAGGGAAAAACCTTTCTTTTTTTGGCTGCACGGCTTGCAAGATCTTAGTTCCCCCATCAGGGACTGAACCCAGGCAGGCCCATAGCAGTGAAAGCACAGAGTCCTAACCACTGGACTGCCAGGGAATTCCTGGGAAAAACCTTTCAACAAAGACAATTAAGTCCCAGATGGTTTCATTCGTGAATGTCCATCAAACATTTTAGGAAGAAATAACATTGGTTTTAAACAATCTCTTCCAGAAAACTGGAGAAGAAGGAACATTGCCCAACTCAAATTCCTTTTGGTATTTTCTATGTTTTTGACTGCTGGCTTACGCCCAAATTTCTTGGAATCTGGGGTATTTGATAATTTTGGCATCTGTAAGCCTCACTCTCCTTCACTCCACCCCTCTCCTGATGTTCAGGACACATGGAAGGGACTCGGGAAATCTTTGGTGATCGTTGCAGAAAGAGTCCATGAAGGTGAATCTCAGCTCAGAAGCCACCTTTTCTGAGAAGTCCTCCTGATCGTTCCCTTGAATGTAACCCCTTTCCAGTTTGATTTTCTTCTTAACACTTGTCACCAGCAGAAATTGTCTCATTTATGCATTCCGTTACCCGTTTTTCTTCGGTGTCTGGAGCTACACTGGGAGCTCTCTGAGGCAGAGGCTGGGTGTGTCTTGGCCACTGCTGCATCCTCGGCAGTTTGAGCTGTGCTGTCCAGTACGGCAGGCAGTGGCCACGTGTCTGTTAAGCTCCTGTAATGTGGCTGCTGGAATTGAGATGTGCTGTGGGTGTAACCGCACACCGGATTTTGCAGCCTTAACGTGAAAACACGTTAACGTATGCGTATGTACGTATATATGTGTATATATATATATATATATATATATATATATCTTAATAATTGTAATGTGAAAACACCCAATAACTTACATTGATTACATGTTGAAATGATAAATTTTGGATATGTTAGGTTAAAGTAAATGTTATTAAAATTAACCACTTCAGGGAATTCCCTGGCAGTACAGTGGTTAGGACTCCACACTTGCACTGCTGGGAGCCCAGGTTCGATCCCTGGTCAGGGAACTGAGATCCCACAAGCTGTGCGGCGCAGCAAAAAAATAAATTAATTAAATTAAATTAGATTAACCACTTCATACCCACTAGGATGACTACGATCAAAAAAAAAAGGGGATGATAGCAAGTATTGGCAAGGATGTGGACAAACTGGAACTTTCATATAGCTGGTGCAGCCACTTTGGAAAAAACGTTGAAAGTTTAACACTGAGTTACCACATGGCCTAGTAATTCCACTCCTAGGTGTCTGCCCAAGAAAAATGGAAGCATACGTCCACACAAAACCTTGTACACGGATATTTGCAGGAGCATGATTCACAGCAGTCAGAAAGTGGAAACAACTCAAATGTCCATCAACAGATGACGGATAGACAGACTATGACATATCCACAAGCTGGCATAATATTCAGCCATGAAAAGGAATGAGTCATTGACACACATGGCTGAACTTGAAAACATGGTGCTCAGTGAGAGAAGCCAGACACAGAAGGCCACCCAGTGTGATTCTGTTGATGGGAAACGTCCAAAACAGGCAAATCCGCAGAGACAGAGGGTGGGTTCATGGTTGTCAGGGGCTGGGGGAGGGGCTGGGTGGGGTGTGCCTGCTGATGAGGACGGGGTTTCCTTTGCAGGTGATGGAATGTTCTAGAATCCTCCTTCCACCCTCCTTACAGGTGACTGAGGTTTGCAGAGGCGAAGCCCCCTGACCAGGTGCCTGGTGGAGCGGGCACTCACATCTCAGTGCCCAGCCTGGGAGCCCCCGGGAGCCCAGTAAGAATTCTAGCATCATCCTCTCTGGGTGATTCAGGCCTTGGGGCTGCCCAGCTGTCGTGCTTATGTAAGGTTCATAGCAAGCATCAAACCCAAGCCAGGCTAGCACAGAGCCAGTTTGGGGGGACCTGCCCAAGCACGATGAGGTTGAGACCCCTGTGAGGGCTGCTCTAAGCCTCTCCAGGGACCCTCTCACAGGCCCCAGCCCTTTGCCCAGCAGAGAGCCTCAGCTGCGGAGCTGGGGAGGGGTTCTTGGCTTCTCCTATACCATTTCTCTGAGTGGGGGAGTAACAACACGGTATATCATCAAATATAAGAGGCCATGGGAAGTGAGATGTGCTATTACTTTGTGAATCACCACAAAAAGTAAAGACTTAGCAGCCAGGGATGACACTTTGGACCTAGAGAGGCAGCATGACCTCTGGGACAGTAAACTGTGACAAATGGGATTAGTAATAGGCTTAAGCCATAGTTACAGATATTTACAGGAGCCCTGGGAAAAATGCTTTGCCAGCATGCTCTCACCCTCACCATCCTGCGGGTTCTGTTAAGGACACTGGGTTACAGGTGGGGCCCAGGTTATATAGGTGGGGGGCCCCAGGATGGGGTCTCAGGTTACCATTGAGGGGCTCCAGTTTCTAGGTGGGGTCCCCAGGTTATATGTGGAGGCTCTAGGTTTAGGTGGGGGGGCCCAGGTTACAGGTAAGGGGCCCCAGGTTACAATGGGAGGCCTCAGGTTATAGACGGGGGCCCCAGGTTGTAGTGGGGGACCCAAGGTTATAGGTAGGGAGGCTCATGTTACAAGTGAGGGGCCCCAGGTTTGAGGTGGGGACCCCAGTTTATAAATAGGAGCACCAGGTAGTATAGCAGGGGGCCCCAGGTTATAGGTGGGTGGCCTCAGATTATAAATAGAAGTCTCCAGATTACAGGTGGGAGCCACAGATTACAGGTAGGGGATTCCTGGTTATATGTTGGGGCCCCAGGTCATAGCAGGGGGCCCCAGGTTATACATGGAGCCCTCTAGGGCTCAGGACTTTCCTCTGCCCCCGTCTCCTCCTGTGTACCCCATCCCTCTCACCTCTCACTTCTCCCAATGCCGCACAACTGTCACACACAGACACACATGCTCAGCCGGGCCCCAGACTTGCTCGCTCCCTCGCAGCCCCCTCACTGACCCCCTTGCTTCCCTCAGCTCTGATAGCAAGACCCCCTTCACCCCTTCTGTGAGGACCGAGGAGGCAAAGGTCCTCCTGGACCCTCTCCTGGCCAGCTGCCCCACCCTGGGTCTCCTCCCACTTGGCGGGTCTCTTAAATGTTGGGCTCTTGGCCCCAGGACCACCCCTCTCCAGGGGCCCAGCTAAGCCCCCCACCTGCGGAGTGGGGCCCCCAGGAGCCAGAGGTGTCCTTTCAAAAACAGGGTCAGCCTCTGCCAGGAATCCAGCCATGGTTAGGTTAGGGGCTGGGTCTGCGTGGGCCAGCATGGCCGCCAGGGGGCGGGTGGGGATCATGGCTGAGGTTAGCCGGGTACAGGCGTGAGCATGTGCATGTGTGCGTGAGTGTGTGTGTGTGTGTGTGTGTGTGTGTGTTACCAACAAGAGAAGCCACCTCAATGAGAAGCCCGCGCGCTGCAACGAAGAGTAGCCCCTGCTCGCCGCAACTAGAGAAAGCCCACGTGCAGCAATGAAGACCCAACGTAGCCAAAATTAAATAAATAAGTTTATCAAAAAAAGAAAAAAAAAAAAAAAGGCCCCCGGTTCCCCCCTGTAGTTACCTCCCTCCCCCAGCCCTTCCCAAGTGTGGAACAAGTTTTGGCCTCTCAGTTTGATCTTCTCTGGGATGTCACGCAGTGGAATCAGACAGTAGGAGCCTGGTCTCCTTCACCTCACATAATTCATCTGCGATTCATCAGCGTTCTTGAGAGCACTGACTCCTTGTTAGCTCTGGATGATGTTCCTTCATACGGACATTCTGCAGGGTGTTTTTCATCCTTTGACCAGTTGAGAACCATTCGGGTTGTCTTCAGTTTTTGGTGATTACAAGTCATGCTACTATGAACACGTGTGTGCAGCTTTTTCTGTGGACAGAAGACTTCATTTCTCTTGGGTTAACACCCAGGAGTGGAACAGCTGGATCATCTGGCAATTCTGCATTTCACATTTTGAGGAACTACTGAGCTGTCTTCCAAAGTGGCTGCATCCCCGCTGGCAACATCTGAGGGTTCCGGTGGTTCTGCAGCCTTGCCAGCACTTTGTTTTGTCCAAATTTTTTTGGTTTTGGTTTTGCCATTCAAATAATTGGCACATTAACACACAGGCATGCTCAGAAATGTGGCCACACAGAGGAAAGGATGGATGTTCAGTTATGTGCTAAATAAATATAGTAGAATGTTAACCGTAGGAGCTAGGTTTTGAGTTTTTAACCACAAAATCCCTTCAACTCTTCTCCACACTTGAAAATATTCATAATAAAAAGTTGGAAGAAATAATCCAAGGGACTTTCCTGGTGGCGCAGTGCTTAAGAATCCGCCTGCCGATGCAGGGGACACGGGTTCGAGCTCTGGTCCGGGAAGGTCCCATATGCCGCGGAGCAACTGAGCCCGTGTGCCACAACTACTGAGCCTGCGCTCCAGAGCCTGCGAGCCACAACTACTGAAGCCCGAGCGCCTAGAGCCTGTGCTCTGCAACAAGAGAAAGCCACCGCAATGAGAAACCCGCGCGCCGCAACGAAGAGTAGCCCCCGCTCGCCGCAACTAGAGAAACCCCGCGCGCAGCAATGAAGACCCAACTCAGCCAAAAATAAATAAATAAATAAATAAATTTATAAAAGAAATAATAATCATCCAAAGTTGGACTGGAGAAAAACAAGACCGGCCAGGGGTGGATGGATACTGGTTGAGGCTGGATGTGGGGGGAGGGGGGCCGGGGGGGGGCTCCATCTACTTTCTCCTCTCCTGTGTGTTTGAAATACTCCATAACAAAGAGTTCGGGGGCTCATACCTCACGCCCCTTAGGATGGAAAGGAAGGAAAAAAACAGAAATAACAGGCTTTGGTGAGGATGTAGAGAAATTTTTGGAAGCCTTGTGGACAGCTGGAGGGAATGTAAGAGGGTGCAGCTGCCGTGGAAAACAGCCTGGAGGTTGCTCAAAAAATTAAACATAGAATCACCATATGACCCAGCAATCCCACTCCAGCGTACATACCCAAAAGAATTTAAAGCAGGGACTCGAAGAGATATTTGCACACCCGTGTCCGCAGCAGCATGATTCACAACAGCCGAAAGGTGAAAGCAACCCTAGTGTCCATCGACATACGATGGGTAAACACAGTGTGGTCCATCCACACCACGTGGTCCATCCATGGTCATCCTCAGCCATGAAAAGGAGAGAAGCACTTACACTCGTTACCACTTGGATGGACCTTGAGAGCACAAATGCTGAGTAAGAGAAGCAAGGCATAGAAGGACACACAGTATGTGAGTCCACTCATAGGAGGTCCTTATGGTTAAGATGCTGAAATTTATGTTATGTGTTATGCTATTTTATGTTATGTTTCCCCTAAAACGTATGTTATGTTACGTTCTCTAAAAATTAGGAGGTCCAGGAAACAGTCTCTGGTCTTCGCTGGGGGGACCAAATGGTCCCCGCAAGGGCAGTGAGGCCACATCTTCTGAAATGACAGACAGCTGCAGGGCTTGCTCCCTGGTTCACTTGCCCACGTGGAAGAGTCGGGACCACGTGGCTGCCCCTGGCAACCCCAGAGCGCTAGGCCACGGTATTGTCTGGCTGAGATTCCTCTGGAAGGACACCCAGGGCACCGTGGGAGGGGGATGTTCATCTGGGCACACCTTTTTGTGGTAAAATACACATAATATAAAATTAACCATCTTCCCCATTTTTAAGCTGACAGCTCAGTGGCATGGAGCACATTCACACTGTGGTGCAGCCATCCCCACCATCATCTCCAGAACTTTCTCATCTTCCCAAACTGAAGCTCTGTCCCCATGAAACCCTGACTCCCCAGCCCCTCCCCCAGCCCCTGGCCCCCACCATCTACTTCCTGTCTCTGTGGATGTGGCTCCTCTGGGGACCTCCTGTGAGTGGAATTAAACAGTATTTGTCCTTCTGTGTCTGGATTCTCTCACTGAGCATCACGTCCTCAAGGTTCATCCACTGTGAGGCAGGAAATCTCCTTCCTTTTTAAGGCTGAGCAATATTCCACTGTGTGGATGGGCCATGTTTGTTTATCCCTCATCCGTCGACGGACACTTGGGTCACTTGCACCTTTGGCCACTGTGAACCCGCTACTGTGAACATTCACACACAGGCAGGTACCTGTTTGGGTCTCCGCTTGCAGGTCTTCTAGTTCACACCTGGTAGAAGAGCTGGTGGGTCAGGTGGCAATTCTGTTCAACTTTTTGAGGAGCCACGGACTCTCCCACAGCAGCTGCCCTCTGGATGTCCTTTTGACTCTTGAATTTTGAAACAAGGGAATGAACTACCTATTCGAAAACTTAAATCATCACAGGGAAACAAATCAGCAAGTTCTAGACTGTGGGAAACTTAACAGGAAAAACAACCGGGTTTCATGCATAAAAACACAAAGAACAAAAACACCCACCAAACCACAGAAAAAAAACAATGAGGGAGGAGGTGAAGCTATAAATTAAGACGTGAGCGGCATCAGCTACATTTTGTTTATTTGTTTATCCGTCGGTGGGCATGAAGTGACCAGGTTGGACTGGATCAGCAGGGCCAGCATCTGCTGGGATGCTGTGGGCACCAAAAATCTTGAGTGAAAGAATGAGTGAGTGAATGAATGAATGAGTGAATAAATGAGTGAGTGAATGAATGAAGGAAGGAGTGAATGAATGAATGAGTGAATAAATGAGTGAGTGAATGAATGGAGTGAGTGAATGAATTAGTGAGTGAGTGAGTGGATGAATGAATGAGTGAGTGAATGAGTGAGTGAAGGAAGGAAGGAGTGAGTGAATGAATGAGTGAGTGAATGAATGAATGAGGAATGAGTGAATAAATGAGTGAGTGGGTGAATGGAGTGAGTGAATGAATGAGTGAGTGAGTGAGCGAATGAGTGAGCAAGTGGGGTGATGAAGGAGGAGAAAGCCTGCCCAGTGCTGCCCATGACCACTCCAGCTTGCTTAGGACCCCGGGTTCCCAGCCCCAGCTCTGGGGTTCCAGACCTACCTTGAGCCTCTGTGGGCCCACCTCTGAGATAAGCTACTCATTCGGATCCAGGGTCCCTGGGTGGCCAGGGAAACGCCAAGGAAGGGGCAAGGCCGATGGCCAGCCCTGTGGGAGCAGGGTCCTGGCAGATGAGGGTCCCTGGGGTATCTGTCCCCACCGTGCCCAGGGTTCTGCTCTCCCTGACAACCGCACCCTCACATTGATCCTTCTTGGCCTTAATGGCAGGGTTGGGGCTTTGGGGCAGCACTTACTAGAATCGGACACCTGTGGGGTGGGAGAGACATCTGTCAGTATTACCCTCCCTCCTGGGACCATTAGCCCATTAGCCCATTGTTGGGCTTTGGGAGCCAGAGATGTGGTGGCCAGCTTGACACACAGCCAGGCCAGCACAGACCTGAAATTCCGGGACATCATTGGGTACTAGCCCCCTTTCTACAGTTGGGGAAAATGAGGCTCGGGAGGGGAAGGCTGGATTGGGGGTGGATGAGGGACCCACCAGCCCAGTGTGCCTGGTGGTCTGGGGCGTGTGGCTTTGGCTAGGGGTCATTTTGTTCCAGTCACATTGTCCTTTCATCTCCAGTCACCAGAGCAGCTTCTGTCGTACCCCATGGCCTTTGCAATTGCTTTTCCCCCAAGTGTCCACACAACTCCCTCCTTCACTCATTCAGGTTGTGGCTTCAGGTCCCCTGACCCTCCTAGCTAAGCCCCCACCCTGACAAACACACACACACACACACACACACACACACACACACACACACACGCTGCCCCCATCAACCCAGGCTGCAGGATCCTGTTGCCCTATTCGACATGATCTCACAAGGTTGTGCTGTGGTTCTAAGGCACAAGCATGTGTAGGTGCACAGGATTCAGGTGTGCCTTCTTCTCCTGCCTGCTGCCTGGGAAAGCTGGAGGCCCCATGCCCCAGGCCACCTAAAGAGTGACAGTTATCATCATGGTGCTGCCCCAGAGTTTACCTCTTGCTGGCTTGGAGGCCAAGGTCCTTCCTCCCTCTCACCAACCCCTTTTGACAGAGGGGACTCCTGGGCTCAGGGAGGTCCCTGCATCCTTGCCCAGGGACGTACATCCGTGTAGAGCAGGGCTCAGCCAACCCTTTGTGTCAAGGGCCAGAGAGCAAACATTTTCAGCTTTGCGGCTGGATGGTCTCTCATAACTGCTCAGCTCGGTCCATTGCTTAATGGAAGGTATGTGTCCGTGCCAGTGAAACTTTGTTCGCGGACAGTAAAATGTGCATTTCATGTCATTTTCATGTGTCACAAGAGAAGTCTTCTTCTGATGTTTTTCACCCGTTTCAAAATGTAAACATCACTCTTAGGGTGATAGAGTCCTCATACAGACGGACGGTGGCTGGACTGGGCCTGTGGACCAGAGTCTGCAGACTCCTCAGGCAACCTCACTCTATTGCACTCAAGCACTGAGTTGCAAGACAGTGGTCCTTCTTTGCTGAGGCTGGAGGCTGTGTGGAGGACAGACCCTTAAGTGGCCTGTGATTCCACCTCCTGCTGGTCATGCCTTGGTGCCATCCACTCCCCTTGAGGCAGGCGGGACAAACAGGCTGTGGCCGGGGTGACATCATACACGACCAGACCTACTTCCCCTCCCTGTGGGTTTGACAAACTGAGAAGCTGAGTTAGAGAAGCCCACGTGCAGCCGAGGGCAGCCTCCGGCCAACAGCTAGCAAGAAACAGGACCCTCAGTCTTACAACAGCAAGGAAATAAATCCTGCAGCAATGTGAGGGGGTTGGAAAGCAGCCCCCTCCACGGTGGGGCCTCCCAATCAGCCCCCAGCCCTGGCCAACACCAGTGATGCAGCCTGAGCAGAGGACCCAGCTCCACCAGCCTTGGAAACTGTGAGATAATCAATGCATGTGTTGTTTTAAGCCTCTGTGTTTGGAGAAATTTGTTATGCAGTGGCAGCTAACTAATACAAGCTATATGTGGGGACCATCCCAGCTTCCACCACTTGTCGGTCCATTCATTACTTTACATCCAGCATGTATTTATTGAGCACTACTGTATACCACTCATTCATTTATTGATGCTGCCCCCCCAAAGCCCAGAGCGGGATGACTGGCCAACCTCACCCAGCAGGGGTCTCTACTGCCCAGGGCTACTCCTCCTGTTTCCAATCCAGTCCAGAGTGTCCTTATCCCACTGGCTGACTTTATACACTCCATTAGCTGACATCATGGGGTTCTTACCCCATTGGCTGACTCCATACAACCATGTGATCCCAGCTCGGCCAATCAGGGCTTTCCCTTACCTGGCCACAGAGATTGGTTCAACAAGGACATGTGACTAATGTTGGGCCAATCAAAACCTTCCCTGTGACTTTTGCTGCTTTTCTTGAGGAAGAAGTGCTGACCTTCTGCTGGGGCTGATAGGATGATGGGGGGATTTGGTCTGGGGCTGCTGGCACCATCTTTGTCCCCTCAAAGGGGGAGACTGTTGAGGAAAAAAGCCAAGAACGAGGATGGCAGAACTGAGAGATGGAGAGGTGGACAAATCTTTGTGACACTGTTTGAGGGTCCTGGATCCAGCTGAGCCTGAAATTAGCTGGACCAGGGACAGTCCTGCCCCCAGGGGACACTGAGCAACACCTGGGGTGTCTGTGGTTGTCAAGACTGTGGGGCTCCTGGCATCAAGTGGGTGGGGGGCAAGGAGGCTGCTCCACACCCCACAGTGCCCAGGATAGCTGCAAAACACAGAGAACCATCTGGTCCCAAATGTCAGCAGTGCTGAGGGGGAGAACTCTGAGTTAAATCTATCCCTGGACCTTTCAGTTCCATGAGCAAAATTTCCCATTTAAAAGAAAAAAGTGCCAGTTTCAGTTGCAGTTTCTGTCACTTGCAACCAAAAGATTCTAATCAAACTGGAATTAAGACTCATGCGGGGGGTTTTGGATATGGAAGCTACGGGTGGCCAGCCTCGGTGGGCTTCATTCCACAGGGCGGGGTGGGAGGACAGGGCAGTCCTTACACTTTCATTATTTTTAACAGGCTTATTTTAGATTTATAGAAAAGTTGCAAAGATGGTACAGGGAGTTCCTGTATCCTGGCACCCACTTTGTCCTGCCGTTAACATCTTCCATGAGTGACAATGACATTTGTCACTGATACATTGTTATCAACTAAAGTACTCATTTTTTTCCAGATTTCTTTAGTTTTTCCCTAATGTCCCTTTTCTGCCCCCAAGACGCCATCAGGATCCCACATGACATTTAGTTGTCACATCTCCTTAGGCCCCTCTGGGCTGTGACAGTTTCTCAGACTTTCCTTGTTTTTGATGACTGGACAACTTTGGAAGGGGTTTGTCTGGTGTTGTTCTCAGGGTTCGACCAGGGTGATGGGCTTGGGGAGGAAGACCATAGAGGGGAGGGGGCTTCTGATCCCATCACTTCAAGGGTCCATGCTGTCCACACCGATGATCAGTCAGGGGCCATGGAACTTCTTGAGTGTGTTTGCACCTTTTTTTTTTTTTTGGAGGCCTCACTGGGATTTGAATGCAACATTAGTTTAGGATTTGATGACGACCTGGCTGTGACATCTATCACCCCTTTGATTGCCAGGGTTGATTGCCTTTTGCTTCTTCTTCTTCTTTTTTTATTTTGGTGAAATTCGCATGACATACAATGAAGGATTTTTTTTTAAATGTTATTTATTTATTTTTAGCTGCACTGAGTCCTCATTGATGGGCACGGGCTTTCTCTAGTTGCGGCGAGCAGGGACTACTCTTCTTTGCAGTGCACGGGCTTCTCATTGCGGCGGCTTCTCTTGCTATGGAGCATAGGCTCTAGGCGCCTGGCCTTCAGTGGTTGTGGCACACGGGCTCAGTAGTTGTGGCTCGTGGGCTCTAGAGGGCAGGCTCAGAACCCGTGTCCCCTGCATTGACAGGCAGATTCTTAACCACCGCGCCACCAGGAAAGCCCCCTGGACATGGGTTCGAGCCCTGGTCCGGGAAGATCCCACATGCCGCGGAGCAACTAAGCCCGTGCACCACAACTACTGAGCCTGCACTCTACAGCCCACGAACCACAACTACTGAGCCTTCGTGCCACAACTACTGAAGCCCGCGTACCTAGAGCCCGTGCTCCGAAACAAGGGAAGCCACTGCAATGAGAAACCCGTGCGCTGCAACAAAGAGTAGCCCCTGCTCGCCCCAACTAGAGGAAAGCCCGCACACAGCAATGAAGACCCAACACAGCCAAAAATAAATAAATAAATTTTAAAAAATAAATAAATAAAAAATAAAAGCCAGGACAGTGGCTTTTAACACGTTCACCTTGTAGAACCATCATCTCTCTCTAGTTTCAAAACATTGTCATCACCCCCTAAAAACATCAAGTTCCCAATAGCACTCGCCCCCACCCCCCTTCCCAGCCCCGAAAACCACGAACCCACTCTCTGTGTCTGTGGATCTGCCTATTCTGGACATTTCCCATCAATGGAGTCACACCCTGTGCGTCCTTCTGTGTCTGGCTTCTCTCACTGAGAGTCGTGTTCTCGGGGTCCATCCACATTGTAGCGAGTGTCAGGGCTTCACCCCTTTTCAGGGCTGAGCGATGTTCCCGTGTGGGGAGGGACACGCCATGTGTATCCATTCATCAGCTAAAGTACATTGGGTCTGTTTCCACTTCTTGGCTGTTATGAATCGTGTTGCTATGGATTTGTTTTTTTAAACAATTTTTACCATAATGTCCCCAAGCTCATACTGGTTCATGACAAATTCTCACAAAAACCCTCCAAGGGAGGTACCATGATTTTTCCCATTTTATAGGTGGGGAAACCGAAGCACGTAGAGATTAAGTAACCTGACTGGGGTGACCCAGCCACTGGCAGAGCTGGATTTGAACCCAGGAAGTATTAACCTCATGGTCTGCTGCTGGACCTCCACTCCATTCTGCTGGTCATTTTTGCAGCCCTGGGGACATGAGACAACCATCAGGGGAGGACAAACACCCCAGACCAGCTCCAATAGCCACCCCCAAATTCTCACCCATTGGAACCCAGATTCCTGGCCTCACCCTGCAGATTCTGATGGAGACACCTGACCCAGGGCTGGGGAGTCTGGCTTCTCCCTCAACTTGGGGAATGCAGGGGGGTGGGACTCCACAAAGTTTCACAAATGCCCCCAATGCCCCTCAGGAGCCTGGCCGCTCATGTGCCACCGGGGCCTGGACGTGAGTCAGCTTGGCCCCGGCTGGTTTGGAATTTCCCCGTGGGTCCGGGCAGATCCAAGGTGAAGGTTCAGGAAGTTCCAGCGCAGGTGACATCAGTGTGCAGGGCTGGCTGTGGTCTACACCCGAGAGGACGGGCCGGGGCAAGGAGAGGCTTGGCCCACCTGCTCAGACCCTCCTCTGGCCCTTGTGTTTCAGGGACTTGCCGGGAAAGGCCAGCATAGCTGTGCCCTGTGCTGCAGGGGTGTCCTGTTCCCTTGTGACCCAGGAGCATAACGGGTGTGCCCTGCTCTCTGTTCCATCCCTTGTGCCTGGCCCAGGATGATAAACGTTTAATGGATGAACGTGTGGCCGCAAACTTGCGGTCAGCCTCGTCTCTGTCCCCTGCGGCAGCCCACCCACCTCCCTCCCGGGGCCCTCTCCCCCTCCTATGCCCACCCTTGCCCTAGCTGCCTCTCTGCTGGTGCTCTAAATCCACCCTATCTTCCTACTGCCCTGGGGAGAAAGCCAAGCTGAGTCCCCCTCTGAAGTGGGGTTGGGGGTGAGGGCACATCCTGAGGGTCCTCACCTCTCTCCCAACCCCTCTCCAGCTCAGGCCTGGCTCACTGCTGGCCTTTGATAAAAAGAAATTCAAAGTTTGGCTCCTTTGGCTTTGGGACAGCCGCTCCACCTCCTCCAGCCTCCATCTTTCCACCAGAAGAGCTTTGGAGAGGTGGCCCCTCTGTGCCCTGCTGTCCAACATATGTGGTAAATGTAGTGACCTCCAGCCCCACCCTGACCATACCACGCCATTGCTCCATAACCTTCAATATCTCCCTAGGGTTCCCAGGATAAAGGCCTCGCCCTAGCTTTCCACGCCCCCCAGCATGCCACCTCTCCCTTCCCAGCCTCACTGCCTGTTCCCCCACCCCCCCTCCCCCACCCCGCACACATACATGTTCCTCTGGGCCTTTGCACGTGCGGGGAGGGGGGGGCTCCCTCTAACAGTTCTACCCCTCTGGGCTTGGTGGGTGGACTGCTGATCTTTCTTCCCCTCCCACCTGCTCCCCAACCTCAGGGCCCAGCCCTGACCCAGCCTGGGGTGGGGGTTCCTAGTCAGGTGTCACACTTAACCCCTGTCGCCCTTGTGTCCCAGGCTCCGTGCAGAGGTGGGAAGGCCTGTCTGGGGCGGATCTCAAACCCGTTAGACAGGTTTGCTGTTCCCTGAAGTGGCTCTGACTCGGAGGCAGCCCTGCCCGGCCGGCAGGATCCCGCTCTGGGCCCAGGCCAGGCAGGAGGGAGCCCTAGGGCCCTGGAGCCCACCAGCCCGCGCCACTTGAGGACACCTCGGGGAAAGTGGCAGGTGGGCCGGGTACAGGGAGGGCGTGGTAGCTGGACTGGACCGAGTAGGCTCCAGGAGGGAGGGCCAGTGAGAGCCGGAGATAGAGGTGCGGACAGCGACAGAGACAGAAAGACAGAGAGAGAGGGGGCAGAAAAGAAGGAAAGTGACCAGAGACAGAGGCCGGTGGGGGCACAGACGTGGCTTGTGGGACCTTGCTGCCTCTGCCTCAGTTTCCTCTTCCGCACCCTGGGGGGGCCTGATTGGGACTTGAGAAGGAGAGGAAAGAGGGGAGTGGGAGAAGGGGTGGGAAAAGAGGGGGAGGAGGGGGAGAGGGGAGGGGTGGGGTAGGTGGGAACCCAACCCGCTGGGCAGGGGGGAAGTGGGTGTGGAAAGGAGAAGTGGTGAGGGAGCCAGGCCCTGAGAGGAGCAGGGAGGGAGGAGGCGCTCCGTGGCCGGGAACGCCGGGGCTTTCCAGAACGTGGAGAAACAGGAAGTGGCTAGTCTCTGCCCCCGCTGGCTGGATGGGCCAAGCTGGGCCCACCTGCCCCGCCTCACCTGCCGCCTGATTCCCCGGGCTCCTCCTCCCTGGATGGGCCTAGCCCAGGAGTTCTTCCCAGGAAGGAAACAGAGGCTGGCAGGTGGTGGTGGTGGTGGGGTTCTCCTAACTGAGGGTTAGCCCAAGAATCTCCTGACTCACAAGGAAGCCCCCAGGGATCTGACCTCTGTCAATCTGAAGTTTTCTGCTCTTTAAAATAATGACCCGCACAGTGAGCTTGCCTGTATGTTGGTGCTAGCATCTCGCCCATTTAGCAGGTGGGAACACCAAGGCTCGGAGAGAGGGAGCTGCTCGCCTGGCCCCCTCCTGGCTTGGCTCTTGGGCCCCGTTTCTCTCTGTGGTCTCCCCATGTCAGGTCCCTTAATTTCACGGATAAAAACACAGGACTCCCAAACCAGTTAGATGTGAATTTCAGATACACGGAGGCTACTTCTTTAGTATAAGTATATCCCAAATATTGCCTGGGATATACTTGCACTAAAAAATTATTCTCCGTGTACCTGAAATTCACATTTAAGTGGGTGTCCTGCATTTTATCTGGTGACCCTACTTCCTCGAGCCTGGTCAAAGTGCCTGGGGGACAGTTAGGGGGCCCCTGCGTGGGGCGGGGGCAGACGGAGGACTTGAAGAGGAGGCTCTCTGACCTCAAACAGAGCTTCACCAGGCAGACCTGTGGCCTTCTGTGAGCCCTGTCCTCACCGGACGAGGAGCTTTGGGCATTTCTGACTATTGAATGTTCACTTAGGTGACCCTATGATCCAGATGTTCACCTGGAAATATTCATAATGGCTTAATGCTAGGCACTGTTCATTTAGCTGTCTGAACAGCCTTGGAGATAGATACTATTATCCGTGGGAAACGGAGACACAGAGAGGTTAACACACTTTTCAGGGGTCACACAGCACCCAGCCCAGAGCCATGCCTCGAGCTCCAGAGCTGCATCCCTTCTGCTCTCCCAGGCCTCCTCTTGTGATTCCCTGGAAATCCCCAAATCTGACTAATTCCCTAGACATCCCCAGACTTGGCAGTTTCCTCCATGCTGAGATGGCTGGACCCACCCCGGCCTGGGCAAACAGCCCCCATTTCAGGCAGAGTTACCCATAGAGACCCTGTGTTTACCCGAGGTGGACGTGGCGGAGGTCGAGTCCACGCCTCCCCGCAGCTCACTCCCTGACCTGGGCCAGCTGCGAAACAGTTCTGTGCCTCGGTTTCCCCACCAGCAAAACGTAGGTAATACCGGTCCCGACCCCAGAGGGCCGCAGTGGGAACAGGGCCGGCTTCGGGGCGTGTGACTCAGGGACCTCGCCCAGGACTGGCGCTGGGGCGGTGGCGGTGGCACCGTGCTCAGTTGAATGCTCTGCAGTCTCCGACTTGAAGTTCTCAATGCTTTTTGAACAAGGGGTCCTGCGTTTTCACGTTTCACTGGGCCCCGCAAATTGTGTGGCTGGCGCTGTGTGAGTGGAAACAGGAAAATGCCACCAGATAACCTGTAAATCAGTTTATTCACCCTTTCGAAGCTTAAGTGTCTGTTGCTCAATTTGATTTCTTCTCATTAGATGTAAAAAATAGTTCCAAAGTCAAGGTTATAACCCAATTGCCAAAAACTACGCATGCCAAAGTGAAGCTCGCTCTGGATAAATCACTTCTCTCTGGGTCTCAGTTTCCCCATCTCCTCCCTTGTGCTTGTGGGTTTGGGTATAGGGGTCCTTGGCCTGAATTTTTTAGGGCAAACAGATTTTAAACAGACCAGGCCTTTGAGCAACTTATAATTTGCCCTTCTTGGGACTTCCCTGGTGGTCCAGTGGTTAAGACTTGTGCTTCCAATGCGGTGGGTGCGGGTTTGATCCCTGGTTGGGGAACTAAGATCCCACATGCTGCACAGTGCGGCCAAAGTAATAATAATAATTTCCTAAGTTTAGCTGCCTGGCAAACTCCTACTTGAACTTCAAAGCCCCAGCTTCAACACCCCCTCAACCCCTCCTTCCATGATGCCCTAGGCAGACACTGTACTCCTCCCTGGGCTCTAGGCCTGATCTTGCAGATGGAGGTGTCTGGTCTTGGCCCTGTTTCCCCTAGACTGGGAGCTTCCTGAGGGCAGGCATGAGAACTGAGTCCTCTCTGGGGCCCCAGATTTGTCTCCAGGCATGTAGCAGCATCCATAGAATTCACTGAATAGACAAGCAAGTGGAGAGGTGATCTCTAAATTCAAGGGGTACAGGATGCCTCTGGCTGGTGGTGAGGTGGGTCCAGGGATATGGTGGCGTCTTCATTCCTGCACATCCTGCTGGGGAGGGGGTGGTGCCTCCTGCCCTGGCTCTGCCTGAACCGCCAGGCCCACCCCGTGGTGGGCCCAGTGGGCTCTAGTCGCAGGAACACAGCTCGTCTGTGCCCGGGCTGAGTCCCACCCTGTTCCTGGCAGTAAGGCAAATCCCAGCATCATCTGCTCAGGCCCCTAGAATCCCTAACGGGGAGGGAGCCAGGAGGGGAGCCACCCACACCCCGTGGCCTTGTCTGAGAGGATCGTGCTTTTTCTCCTGGTGGCCCCTGGGGCTTATCAGACCCCTTGTGTCAGGCTCCCCGTTGGGGTGGGGGGTGGTCCCAGGGCTCCTATTCTGGGGTGGAGACAGATTCATGAGCAGACTACTTTCGGTGGGGAGGCAATAAAGGGAGGGAGCATGACTGGGGGACCCAGGGCCCTTTCAGATGGTTTCGAGGCCAAGATCTGGGTTGTCCAAGAGTCCCAGTGGCTGATAGGTCAGGGTCGGAGCGCACCAGGGGAGGGCACAGCCATGCAAAGGCCTGCAGGTGGGGGTGATTCCTCATGCTGCAGAGGAGGAAACTGAGGCTCCCGAGGGTAGCCAGTAACACTCAGGGCGGGATTCGAATCCAGGACCCATGCAGTCTGAGCCTCTCCCTAAGGCGGAAGGGCCTCAAGGGGCTCAGGGTACGCCTAGAGATGGCCCCGCCCACGACCCCCGCCCACCAGAGGCTCCGCCCCACGGCATGACCGGAAGTGCGCGGGGCCCCCAAGATGGCGCTCGAAACCCGGAAGTGAGCGCGGCCGCGGCGAAGCTCGGAGAAACGGAGGCGCCGCGGGCTCCGCGCCCGGTCGGACCCGGGTCCGAGGTGAGGCGCGCCCGGCCCCACCCCCCGGCCCGTCCCCGCCGCCCCCGCCCGGGCTCAGCCGCGCTCCCCGGCCTGCGCGGGCCCTGGCACCCCGCGGCCGCCCGCGCCCCGGGCCGGGGGTTCCGGAGTTCCGGGGTTCCGGGGCAGCAGGCGCGGGGAGCGCGGCGGCGTGTCCCCGCCCTCCTGGGCGACCCCCGACCACGTCCTTCGCCGCGATCCTGCGACCGCGTCGTCCGCCGTGAACTCTCTCTAACCCCGTCCTCCTCGGCGACCCTCGACCTTGCGCTGCTCCGTGACCCCCGCCCGACACTCGCCTTGGCGTGAACCCTGAACCTAGGCGACTCCCCAGCCTTTTCCTCTCGCCCTCCTCGGCTATTCCCTGACCCCTCCCGTCTTGGTGATCCCCGGATTTTACTTTGGTGACCCTTGACCCCGCACTTCTCTGTGACTCTCCTGCAGTTGGTGACCCCCTCCTGACTGCTCCTCCGTCATTCCCCGATCCCTCTCTTCTTGTGACTCTCCAGCTCCATTACCTTAGCCCCTCCTTTTCTGGGTGACCCCTGACCCCAGGCTGCTTGCAAATTCCTGCGCTTCCTCCTCAGTGTCCCCTCTCCCAGGACCCCTCCTGTCCTGGCTTCTCCACCCTGGGACTTTTGTTCCCTGTATTTCCACGGGTGGGATCCTGTGGCCTTGGGATGGGGGCCTTGCTGGTATTAGCTGAGCTGGCAGAGCATGTTGGGTGGGAGTGTCTCCCGGAGCTGGCACTGGAAACGGCCCCCAGGGATGTGCTGGGGGAGGTGGTAGGCAGAGGGCTGCCCGGACTTGGAGTGGGTAGAGGAGCAGCCTGTGACGGTGGATGGGGAAAGCGAGGCCCCTTCCCAGCACCCCAGCACTGGCCGGGAGGGGCCGGGGTGGGGGAGCAGAGGCGTGGACAGCCAGGCAGGAGTGTCTCATAGCATCGTGTTGTTAACGTCCTGGAAAAGGAAAAAGAACCGAGCGTGTGAAGTGTGTCTGCCCCGCCTCGGCTTCTGCTTCCCGGAATGCGCCTTGGTCCTGCCTGCCCTGGACATCCTTTCTGCCTGTCCACTGCCTGGCCCGGCCAGGTTTGGTGCCATCTGTTTGCACGCAGGGCAGGCCTGGACGTGGCCTGGGATGGAGCTTGCTGGCAGTCGCAGGGTGGGGGTGGGGGGGGTGCGGGTGAATTGTTCCACGTGTGGCGAGGGGGCTGGTGTCAGATGGACTTTAGGTGGAAATCTGCCTACCTGCTGCCGGACCAGGTGATCCAGCCCCGAGCCCACCATGGTGGGTCTGTCCCCGTAGGAAAGGTTCGAGGGAACTGTGGCTGGTCCCCAGAGGCCGGAGAGCCCGGAGGGAAGAAAGGCCACCTGTCAGAGGCGTGAGACTCCAGACAAGTCAGTGGATGTGAGGCCCGCCCTTCCTCCAGGCTGGGCGGCCAGGGCTGGACCTGACCCTGTGTTTCCCGTCCCTGCCCTGAGCCCTCTGTGCCTGGCTGTGCGGGGAGCTCTGCCCTCAGGGACCCTTGTGAACAGAGGAGAAGCCGCGGGCCCCTGTCCTTGGGGCTGAGACCTGGGGCTATCGGGCGGTCTGGAGAAGCCACCGCCAGCCCAGCTGCACCTTTTCTTCCAAGCGCCCTGGATTTTCCCAGGGGAGTCCCCAGAGATGGGTAATGGCTGTTCAGGGCTGTCTGCTTGGACCCTGGGTGGGTGGGCTGGGGAAGGGTGGTCCTGGGAGGGCCGGGGAGACGCAGGCAGGCGCCTGACAGACCCTGGGGAGCCTGGCGAGTGTGAGACACCGTCCCCAGGGACAGCCAGTGTGGACCCAGGGGAAGGCTGTCTGGGATTTTGGAGGGCTGGAGGGCCCTTTGTTTAACTCTGTGAGATGTCTGCTCACACCTGCCTGGAGCCGGACCCACCCTGTGTGTGTGTGTGTGTGTGTGTGCGTGTGCGTGTGCGTGTGCGTGTGTGTGTGTGCGTGTGTGTGTGTGTGCGCACGTGCGGGCGCGCGCACGCATTGGGGGAGATGTTTACGCTTTGGCGGCGGGGCGGTGGGCCCCGGGGCCCAGATGAGGGGCTTGATTTCCAGGGGAGCCTCGCGGCACAGCACAGAAGAGGCAGTTGGCTTTGAAGTCCAGACGGGGTGGGCCTCAGGTGTGCAGCCCAGGGCCAGCGCTCTCTGGCTGCCTGACCACCTCGACCTGGGTCGGGTGGGGGAATGGAGCTGGCCCCTACTGGGAACATGACCAGCCCAGCTGGCCCAGCTTGGTTCTAGCAAAGTCTCAGACACCCCTCCAGCAGGGGCCAGGCCGGAAACGCTGACCCAGCACAGGGCTCTGGCCACGTGAGCGAGCTGGGCTGGGAATAAAGAGGCAACTGTGCCCAGTCCCCAGAGGCCGCCTCCCTCCCAGGACGGCCTCCCCCCTTGAGGCTTTTACAGAGGCTGCCGGGGGCGGGGATCTGCTTGTTCTCCGTGCGGGGGTCTTGTCATCAAAAAGAGGCATCTGGAGGCGGACACACAGAGTAGGGAAACAGGCCCCCAGGGTGTCAGCACAGTTCCAGGGTGTGTGTGTGTGTCTGTGCACGTGTGCGAGTGCACGTGTGCGGGCAGATTCATGTGCAGCAGTGCACGTACATGCCAGAGTGTGCACGCGTCATGTGTGAGTGCCACGTGCACACGTGTGCATGCATGTTGCACGTGTGCATACATGTGAGTGAGTGAGAGTGTGTGTGTGTGTGTGTGTGTGTGTGTGTGTGTGTTGTGTACATGCGATCCATCAGTGGGCAGGTTTGGAGCATCTCCAGCCACTTTTCCACAGCCAAGGGCCGTGTGGTCAGATGCAGGGAGGGCTGGTTATGGAAGGCTGCCTGGAGTAGCCGAGAGCGAGGTCACTCAGGCCCGGTCCAGGCCTGGCCAGCCCTGCTCACCCACCATCTTCCCATCTGCCCAGCCTGGGTAAGGCCTGGTGTCCGTGGGCCCCCTCTCCCCTGAGTGGAACCCCAGTCCCTGTCCCTTGGAACTACACTCTCCTCTGCTGCTGGCAGGTCAGTCCCACATGGGCGACCTGAGCTGGGCTGGGGAGGACAGCAAACTTCCTTCATCTTCCTGCCATGGTGACAGCCACCAGCTTCCTCACTGGGAGGTGGGGCCGCCCTGCCCTCAGGTGGGTGACTCAGGTGAGGGCGATTTCTGAGGCTCTGGGCTTGCCAGCCCCCTGGAGTGGGGGGCAGAGCTAAGGCCTGTCGTTTATGTACAGCGACAGAGACTGACTTTGAGAACACGACGCTCAGTGAGAGAAGCCAGACACAGAAGGACACACAGTGTGTGATTCCATTGGTGGGAAACGTCCAGAACAGGCCGATCCGGAGAGACAGGGAGTGGGTTCGTGGTTGTCAGGGGCTGGGGAGGGGGTGGGGGTGACTGCTGATGGGGGTGAGGTTTCTTTTTGAGGCGATGGAATGTTCTGAAACTAGATGGAGGTGGTGGTTGCAGAAGTCTGTGGATGTACTAAAGGCCACTGAATTGTTCACTTTAAACTGGTGAAGCGTATGGCATGTGAATCGCGTCTCCATAAAACAAAGAAGTGTTAAAAAAAAAAAAAAAGAGAGATAGCAGGGCCTGGCTGAGCCCTCAGATGCCCGGTGCTGTGGCCTGGGGTGAGCGGGCATCAGCCGGCCCGGAGCGTGGAGGTCTGTCTTCTCCCAGCCCCACAAGGAGGGCAGGGGAGGTGCCGTCTGCCCATCTTATGGTGGGTGAACAAGGCTCCCCTGGGAACCCGCAAGCCCCAGCTCTGCCCTGACTGCCACCGGCAGGAAGCGGTCTTGCGGGGTCATGGGCTCCTGGTGCAGGGGTGCCTGGGCCGTGGTGGGAGGCCTGGGAGCCCCTCCCTGAAGCCCGGCCCTGTGGGAGGTGGCAGGCCCTCCTGTAGGTTCCCCTGATTGGCCGGGACACCCCTGCATTCACCCGTTAGGTGACTTGTCCCCTCCCGGGTCGGCTCAGCGCTCCCCCCGTGCAGCCCACGGGGCAGAAGG
This sequence comes from Physeter macrocephalus, assembly GCF_002837175.3. Classification (NCBI taxonomy): domain Eukaryota; kingdom Metazoa; phylum Chordata; class Mammalia; order Artiodactyla; family Physeteridae; genus Physeter; species Physeter macrocephalus. Next base: position 22,451 of record NW_021146522.1, read on the forward strand.
GGCGTCCCCTGCACGGCAGGCAGGGACACCACCAGGGAAGGCATTGAACTTGGCCCCACTGTGTACCGGGGGCGGGGGGTGGGCAGCGGTCACCCCGCGCCTCCCTGGGTCCTCAGGCACCCCCTCCCTCCAGGCAGGCCACCACCCGCCTTCCCCGCTGGCCTCGCCCCGGGGCTGCGCCCTCTCCCTGCCGGCAGGTACCTCCCTCCGGGTTGGCCTCCGTCCTCATTGCAGCCAGTCCCCAAGTGAAACCGAAAGAGGCCTCGCCGGCCTTGCCGCCAGGTCTGCAGCTGGCGCGGGAGCCGGGCCACATTCCGGAAGGCCAGCGCCTGGCATTTCCCAGGAGCCGGGGTGGGAGTTGCAGCCCCGGGTCAGAGGCTGACACAGGAAGCGGGATGGAGGAGGAGGAGGGAGTGTCTTGGGGCTGCTGGCGCAGTGAGCCTGTGTGGCTGTGACTCATCGCCGGATGGGATGGGGTGAGAACCCCGCGTGGAGTTGGCCGGGAGGCGCCAGGAGCGGGTGTCCCCCAGCACCTGAGGTACGGTGAGGAGGGGCTGGTGCAGGAGCTGGGACGGTGGTGGGGGGCAGGGCGAGCCTGAGTGATTGGCCCCTCGGCCCTCACCTCTCGCGGACAACGCAGCCCTGCGGCGCTGGGGGGCTCGGAGCTCGGCAGGGGCCTCCAGCAGAGCCACTCAGAGTGTCTGCAAAGCTCTGCGTGGCCTGCACGGCTTGGGGGCGGGTCTCGGCCCTGGAAGCTGCACAGTGGGGGCGTGAGACCCTCCCCACCACCCACTCCCGGCCGGCCAGGGTGCCACAGGGCGTGGGGGCCCTCCTGGTGTTGCCTGGGGTATGTCCGCGGGCCGGGGCATTTGGGGGCAGTTCCGTGAGATTCAGGACCTCCGGAGGCTCAGCCACCGTCCTGGGCGCCGGGCTCAGGGTGAGTGAGCCTGCAGCTGGGCGTCAGGTGGCGCTCAGGAGGACCCTGGGTGTGGGGGGGAGCTGGGTTGTAACTGGGGAGTGGCAGCTCTGCCCCCGGCACTGTGGGCACCAGGAGGAAGGCACCCCGTGCCGGGACTGCACCCCAAAATCCAGACCTGCCACTCCCCTTGCAAAACCAGCCCATCTGGAAGCCCCGGGCCGCATCCCTGCGCAGAGGAGGCCCCGCAGCCCCTCTGTGGCCCTGAGGAGGCTCCCCGGGGGCATCACCACCTCCAACACCTGTGGGGTGGCACCATGCACAGGGTCAGGCCAGTCCCGACCAGGCTGCCTGTCCGCTCGTGGGCTGTGTCCTAGCTGGGTTCGGTGGTCGGCTCAGTAACGGCCCCAGAGATGCCCCCGTCCTGGCCCCGGGACCCGCAGACATGTCACCCCACACGCAAAGACACTTTGCTGGTGGGATTAAATTAGGGGCCCTGAGATGGGGAGGACCCTGGATTCCCCGCGGGCCCCAGTGTCGTCACAAAGTCCTTATAGGCAGAGGACTTTCTTCGTGGAGGCTGAAGGGGACTGAGTCGGAGCTCAAGGGGCCTCCATATGCTGCTGCTGAAGCCGGGCTGCAGCCCCACTCTGCTGACAGGATCAGCACCAAGCTGGGCCTCTGGAGACCCAGAGGCGAGGGCCGGCGAGCTCGCCTGGACTTCTGACCTGCAGGCCTGGGAGAGGGCCTGAGTTTGTGGTCATTCATCTCGACAGGAGAAGCGGACGCAGGCTCCATCTGCGGTGATTTGGGGGCGGGTGCCCTTTGGCTTGGGCGAAGGTCTCTTAGGATGTTCTTGGCACCAGGCTGGACCTAAGGAGCCCAAGGAGGGTGCTGATGGGTCTGAACATTCACCTGGGACTAGTGCGACCCGGCTGTGGGCAGCACCAGCCACTGTCTCGCTCCAGACTCTCTGAGGAGCTGGGTAGAGAGACCTGGCGTGCCAGCTGGCCTGAGACACTCCTGTCATCAAGCAGCAAGCGACAGGAGGGACAGACCCTTCTCCCCACAGAGCCTGGACAGATTGGGGCACATCAGTGTCAAAGGACTAGGAAGTTGGGCCTGCTGAGATTTGGCTTTAACATCCACTCAGGGGAAGAAGACCTGGGGGTCAGAGGAGACCACAAGCTCAGTGTGTCTAAAGCCTTTTATTTTATTTTTTATTTTATTTTTTTTGCGGTACGCGGGCCTCTCACTGTTGTGGCCTCTCCCGTCGCGCAGCACAGGCTCCGGACGCGCAGGCTCAGCGGCCGTGGCCCGCGGGCCCAGCCGCTCCGCGGCATGTGGGATCCTCCCGGAGCGGGGCACGAGCCCGTGTGCCCTTCATCGGCAGGCGGACTCTCAACCACCGCGCCACCAGGAAAGCCCCAGCCTTTTATTTTATTTTAATTATTTTTTATTTTTGGCTGTGTCGGGTCTTCCGTTGCTGTGTGCGGGCTTTCTCTAGTTGTGGCGAGCGGGGGCTACTCTTTGTTGCGGTGCGCAGGCTTCTCGTCGCCGTGGCTTCTCTTGCTGCGGAGCACAGGCTCTAGGCCTGCGGGCTTCAGTAATTGTGGCTCGCGGGCTCTAGGGCG
>NW_021146523.1:0-25000 GCF_002837175.3 Physeter macrocephalus
CAGGACGACGTGCTGCTGCCACACCTGACCGTGCACGAGGCCATGATGGTGAGTGTCCTGGGGCCTCTGCAGCCCCTCACCTGGCCGCCCCCCTCTCCTCGCGTGACGCGGCGTAGCGCCCGGCACCCCTCCCTCACACGGAGTCCTGACGCCGGGTGTGCCACTTGGGCAGCTTTGCCCAAGGCAGCCCCTCAGGGCCCAGGTTTCTGAAAAGGTTATTAACCTGGCTGATGTGAGGGACCGTTTCCGGGGTGACCACAGTCCTGTGCCCCGGCTGAGGCTCCTCCCTTCCCATCAGTGGTCTGTGGCTTTGGGCCCAAGTTCCAGGCAGTCTGGTGCCCGGGTGAGGGCCCCGAGGGTCTCGCCCTCTGACGCGCGTGCCCGCCAGGTGGGGGTGAAGCCGGAGTTTGCTGCACGCCAGTCGGCCCCCGGGCCTTCCCCTTCACACCCCGGCACAGTCCTCAGACACGTAATCCGGCGAAAGCACACGGGGAAGGGCGCCTCCGGGAGTTTAGCGGTTAGCCCGGGCGTCCCGCACAGTGTGGTCCACGATGGCCTGGCCCCGCTGTGCCCTTTGGACGGGCCGTGACCCAGCCAAGTGCCAGGTGGGCAGCGACCACACTGCCCACCGTGGGCCATGGGGGCCACCGGAGGGCCTCCCAGCCAGAGGACACGGGAAGGTCAGTGGGCCGCCCTTGTCTGTCAGGAGCGTGTGTGCCCGGGGCTGCTTGCTGTCCTGCCGTCCCCTCGTCCACGGCGCGAGGCGGTGCCTGACCTCCGGGCCTCTCCTGGCACGTTTGGGGCCTTCCCGGCGGGTCTGCCTTGTACTTGGCCGGTAGACGGGCGAAGCGTTGCCCTGCGCTCTTGACTCGGATGGTGCGAGGCTTCCTCTCTGTGGTGTCGCATCTCGTCCGAAGGGCAATTCCAGGAGATCCTTAGCTGAGCAAAGAGAAGCAGGGGAGGTGTCGGTACGTGATCTGCCCTCTCATATGGGCTCCCCCAGCGGCCACGAGCGCCGGGCACCCTGACCACGTAGCTTCTCTGGCCTCCAAGCTGGCGTACTGCTGGGAGCACAGGGAGCTCGGGAGGTGTTTGAAAATAGGGCGGTAAAGCTAGGAAATACAAGACTTCTACCCACCCTGTGGATTCCTTAATCGCTACTTCACCTTCCTCTGGGGTGACCAGAGTTTCGCTTGTCAGAGTTACTGCGTGAAGTCCTTGGTTACTTGTCTGAGAAACTTCACTTTGATTTCCAGCTCAATCACTGCTTTCTTTTGCAAACAAGATTGGTGACTCCTGCTGTCACCTCCATCCTCCCCCAACCTGTCACCAGGCTCTGCTTGGTGAAATCCATTTATTTTTCAGAGTTAAAATCAATTAGATTTTGATTTTGAGAACTCCACGATTCCTTTGATCGATACAGTTAACCTGAGTTAATGAGAAAGGGTACCTTTCACCCTGCAGGCTCCTGTCCCACGTGTAGGGATGATATTGGCCACCAGCCATGGGTGGTACAGTTCCACGTGCTGTTTCTGGTCCTCCACCACCAGGCAAGCCAAGATGTGACACTTGGTGTCACATGGCAGGCGGCTGGCCCCGTCTGACTCTGGGACCATGGCCCTTTGGCCCCTCGCCCCCGCATCTTAGTCTCTCGTGGAGCCTCGGGACAGCCTCGCTAGCTCACCGGGTGGGCAGGTTTCTAACCTCACCCCTGTGCCGATGAGGAGGCCAGGGTCCTTGCTTCCCAAGGTCACAGACGTTGGCAGAGAAGAGCCAAGGCTGATGCTGGACATGGTGCTGGTTACTCAGGGTTTCACCAAGCAGGCTCGGGGGCCCCGTGCTGTGCTAGCAGGGGCAGGAATTCAAACAACACAACACAGCACAAAACAACAGCAACAACGAAACTGGAGTTCTTCTCTATGTACCACTTACCAATTTCTGTGGCATAAATACTCCGCTGTGGATAATCATAAGCCCTCAGGGGGTTAGCAGGTGGCTTGTGAAATCCCTGACTATGCACCAGTCGGCTTCAAGCCCTCGTTGCCCGGGGATTCCTCCTCTCTCGATTGCCCACATCTGACTTCCCTCGGGGCACAGCAGAGACCCCCCTGAGGTAACAGGATGCGTCCCAGGCATCACCGCTCTCCTGGACCTACCTTAGTTAACCCAGGAAGCTTGGAAGCCCAGACCTCTGAGGATTTCCTCCGTCATCTGGCGGCTCAGCCCCTGGGGCACTGGGCCTGCGGTCGCTGAGCGAGCTTGTCCCGTTGCCGGCCACCTGTTCTGATTCCACACTGTGGCCTTCATCCCCTGCAGGTGTCTGCACATCTGAAACTCCAAGAGAAGGACAAAGGCAGAAGGGAGATGGTAAGTGTGCTTGCTTGGGCCACAGGCGGTCCAGAATTGCCTGAAGTCCACTCAGCACTCACGCGTGGAGGGGCCTCTGGGGGCCGGTTGGGTCTGTGGCTTGGCCCCGGCTGTCCCCGTGTGGGTGACGGTGGCATCGCGGGGTGCGCCTGGGCTGGCACACACCCGGAGCGGCCACGCCGCCGGGGACTCTCAGACGCGGACACGCAGACGCGGAGAGGACGTGCGGGACCCCGGCCTGAGGACCCAGCCTCGGGGTTAGACCCCGCGCTCTGCCCTTGCCGTGTTTAATACACGTTCTGCTCCGTTGGTTTTGTTTGTTTGTTTGTTTATAAAACACCAGCAGTGAAGATGGTTAATCATTCATTTAAAAATAACCAGAGTCCACCCCGACACATTTGCAAGGAGAAATTGGGCTCTTGCGTGTTACTAACCAGCCTTTTAAAAATAGCACAAACAAGTTTCTGGGATGATGGAGATCTCCTAATCCTTTCCATTGCTCTTTTCTGCTTCCCTGAAACCCCAGGGAGCACGAGGGTGTTGGGTTAGCAGACCCCGCGGGGAGCACCAGAAAGCCCCACTTAGTGGGCAGGCCTGGTGTATATTTACACATCCCTTTATGTTTCCATATTGTCTAAGGGAGACTCAACTTAGCTAGCCCTAAGCCCAACCCTGTACTTCTCTGCAGAGGGGTCTGCTGCTGGACTGAACGAGGCCAGGAGCATCCCCGCAGGGCACCTGCACGCGCTTCTCACCGGAAGCTCCCGGCTTGGCGGGGCTGACCCATCCTCCCCGTCCTCAGCAGGGTCTGCTCCCCGCCAGAACCCATCAGCTGGACTGTGTGACTGTCTAAGCAGAGCACTGCTGCTGAGGGCATGCCCTGACTCATTTCCCTCCAGCCCCTGTGTGTGCCTAGGTCCTGGTTGTTTACTTCTCGAGGAAACACAATAGAATGGAATGTTCCAGCAGGTAGTAGAATGTTGCTCACCTCCCCCATTTCCCAGAAAAGCAGCCTCAAGCCTCGAGACCCCCCAGCCAGGAGCCTTCCTCAGGAGCCAGTTCTCCCAAGGCCGGAACATTGTTCTTTCTGATTAATTTTAAAACAAAACCAGCCTTCAGGGCGTCACTCTTGAGAGCCCGGGACCAGAGGCCGGCACAGGGCGGAAGCAGGAGGGACCGACCTTGACCTCCGCCTCCAGCATCCTCCCGGTGGGGCTGAGGGCAGGTGGGGATGTGGTCTTTGTGCCGCACCTTCCGCCTGGATTCCCGGGGACCGCTGGAGCCGTGCCGTCCTGGGAAGGCCAGCAGACGGGCCACGTGAGGGAAAGTGTGCCTGAAAGATGGCCTCTTCTGGGCGACCACGCTGACCTGCCTTCCGGGGAAGAGGCCGTGGAGCTGGGTTAGGGCTCAGCAAGGGAGAGGCCAAGCAGGATTCAAACCCAGATCTGTCTGACCCGCCTGCTTCCCGGCCCGTGGAACCGCTATCCCCTGACCCTTCCCGTCACCAGAGCCACGTTTTGTCCTGACCGCGCAAGTAATTCAAGAGCTGGGGTGGAACTTTTCTTCCTTGTGAGTTTCTTCTCCCTTTGGATGACCTCATCTCCCCAGAGAAGCCGCCGGACTGGGGTCCCCCCGCTGCCTCCAGGAGCTGGGACGATGGCCCAGTGAATGCTCTCAGGGCCCCCATAGCAGGCTGTCCCCCGAGAGGTGAACCTGGAGTGGGAGGCAGGGAGGGCCGCTGCCCCGGGAAGACGCTGGGATGGACCCTGAACGCTGAACACTGCGCCCGAAACCCACGCCACAGCCTGCACCGAAGTCCGCTGACCTTCCTGCTCCCCGCGTCGATACCGCGTCAGTGATCAGGCGGGAGCAGCGGGGAGGGCTCAGTGCACAGCGGGCTGTTTATATCTGGTGCCCAGGCTGCTTCCAGGGTGGCATCGGCAGGGCCGCTGAGGGAGGTGGCGACAGCTTTAAGCAGGTTCCTCGCCCTGCTGCTGAATCAGAGACCTTCTTTGCCTGTTTACAAGTGTGAAAGGGGCTTCACCCCTTCCTTCCGAGAGGCCCGGCCTGCGTGATTGTGTCTGCAGGAGCTGTGTACACTCGTAACAGTGTCACTAACAGCTGCCTTCGAGTAAACGCTTACGGTGTGCCAAGCATCTTATCCGCCGCGCTGAGTCCCCTACTTACGAACGCGTTCCGTTCCGAGAGCATGTTCGTAAGTCCAATCTGTTCATAAGTCCGACACGGTTAGCCTAGGTACCCAACTAACACGATCGGCTGTATGGTACCGTACTGTAATAGGTTTATAATACTTTTCACAGAAATAATACATAAAAAACAAACGCACACAAAAAGTAAAGAAAACATTTTAGGTATCACGGTACAGTACCTGGAAAAGTACCGTAGTACGGTGTAACAGCTGGCACCCAGGGGCACGTTCACATCTTTGAAAGTTAGCAGCTTGAAGGTTCATATGTAGGGGACTCACTGTATCGCATCAGAGCATCAGGATGGCCCTCCCCTTTGTGCTGATCAGACACCTGGTCACTCGTCCACCTATGTGGTCACTGATCCACACTTTCTGCAATGTTTATCCAACATCTCCCCTGACCCGGGCCCTGAGCGAGGCTTAGGAGTGAAGGGACTTGACAGGTGACCGGCAGGGGGCAGGACCGGGACCCCAGCCCGGGACGGCCTGGCCCCAGCACTGCCTCTCAGCCTCCTGGGCTCACACTTGCCGAGTGTCTGCCGCCTTGGCAAAGGGCAGGCGTGCGAGTGGGCTTGGGGAGGCAGCTGGGGGTGCCACGTGGGCCCTGTAGGCGGCTAGGGGGGCAGGTGGTCCCTGATGCCACTCTGGCTCCGCTGTCCCCAGGTCAAGGAGATCCTGACGGCCCTGGGCCTGCTGTCCTGCACCAACACGCGGACCGGCAGCCTCTCGGGCGGCCAGAGGAAGCGCCTGGCCATCGCGCTGGAGCTGGTGAACAACCCCCCGGTCATGTTCTTCGATGAGCCCACCAGGTGAGCAGGAGCCGTGGAGGCGGGAGCCCTGCCCCCCCGCCGGCAGGAGGGGATACCTCCTGAATCCCCTCCCCTCCCTGCGCAGACCCAGCCGGCACACTCTGAACGCGGGGTCTGGTTGGGGCCCACAGGCGTCTCACGGTGCCCCTTGCCTTGCAGCGGCCTGGACAGCGCCTCCTGCTTCCAGGTGGTCTCCCTGATGAAGGGGCTGGCTCAGGGGGGGCGGTCCATCATCTGCACCATCCACCAGCCCAGCGCCAAGCTCTTTGAGCTCTTCGACCAGGTGCGTAGGCCTTGCTGTGATCAGCCCGGGTGACACCAAATCCCGGTCCTCACGGCTTCCCCTTAGTTCGTTGGGGTGTCTTCATTTCTGAGTGGCTTTAAGTGCTAATGTTTCTTAAGATTTTGGCTCCATAAGCAGCTCAGGTGGCAGCACCGGAGGGGGTAGGAAGACTTGGCCAGTATCCTCTTCTCTCTCTGGGGCTGGTGTCCGGCTACGGGGTCTTGGGTGAGTCACTGACATTACTGAGGCTTCATTCCCCACCCCCTGGTGACAGTGGGGGAGTACTAGCCATACAGAATTGGATAGCAGGTTGTGATATTTGGACAATATCATCTCGTTTATAAATCTTAGGTTTTGATACTGTCATGAGTAAAAAAAAATGTCCCAAGGAATGAAATGTGTATAGCACCAAAATCTTTCCTAAGCAGGTGGTTAGCATGAAGGGAAAAAAGCAACGTAATAATAATTCCTGGTCATATGATATCCTCTGTTTTCCCTGACTTATCATGGATTTCCCTTTGAACTTTGAGTCCTTGGGAGGTGACATAAAGCTCTCCTGAGAGAGAAATTGATGGATTGATGGGTGGGTGGGTGAATGGCTGGATGGATGGTTGGATGGTTGGATGGATGGATGGATGGATGGATGGATGGATGGGTGGATGGGTGGTTGGATGGATGGGTGGATGGATGGATGGTTGGATGGATGGTTGGATGGATGGATGGATGGATGGTTGGATGGATGGGTGGATGGATGGATGGTTGGATGGATGGTTGGATGGATGGGTGGATGGATGGATGGTTGGATGGATGGATGGATGGATGGATGGATGGATGATTGGATGGATGGATGGTTGGATGGATGGATGGATGGAGGGATGGATGGATGGATGGATGGATGGATGGATTGAGAGTTTCTCTTGCTTTACAGAGGAAGGCGGAGTTGATGTTTCCCTTCTCCGTACTTTTTTCCAGCTTTATGTCCTCAGTCAAGGACAGTGTGTGTACCGGGGAAAAGTCTCAAATCTTGTACCGTATTTGAGGGATTTAGGTCTGAATTGCCCAACCTACCACAACCCGGCCGATTTTGGTAAGTAGAGCCTTGACCAGCCGGAAAGAAAAGAAAGGGGGTCTTTTTTTATTCTTGGTGGGTTTCCACTTTTACCTGAAGCCTCCAAATCAAGAATTACTTGAATTTTCCACAGATAGCTCAAGTGCTATCCTGAGGTAGAACTTTTAAGACCAAGTCAAAAGAGGTTTTGTTTCCTCCAGATAAAATACCTGGGAACTACAACAAAGGGATCTATTGTTAGGAGAAATATTCCCTCATACTTTACTCTGTGATGTTTCTGGTCTAAAGGAAGTTATTTCTGAAAAGAAATAACCTTAGAAAAAAACCCTTTTGCATTGATTAACGGAGATGTTAAAATGCTGATTTAAATTTTGACCAAACCCAACAAAAAATGTGACCCTGGGAGTCCAGAGACCAGGCTAATGGTCCGAGTTACTCCTCCTGACTCGGAGGTCCTGAGGCTGGCGCTTCCGTGCTTTGCAGCCTGTGATTTATGGGCTCCACCTCCGGTGCCCCCGGGGCTCCTGCTCTGGCCTCCCCTCTTGGCCCAGGCCCTCCAGAGCACTGACACCGACGTCTGAAGTCACTTTCCCACCAGATCTGCCCTGTGCAGCACACACGTTTACCTGCAAATGACAGCCTCCTCAAGTCCCATGCCTCCCTGTTCCTCTGTCAGGTCTGCCCTCCTCACCCTGCTCTCCAAGCGGGAGACCTTGCACCCCCCTTGCCTTCTCTTTCTCTCGAGCTCATATTTACTAGACCACCAGGTGCTCAAACACCCCGACCCAGTCCTGTTCTCTCCCTCCGCCACTGTGTCTGGGGTCCCTTCTTGGCCGTCGCATCCTGCTTTCCTGGCACTGCTGTAACAAAGCACCACGAACTGGGTGGCCTAAAACAAGAGAAATTCATTTGATCACGGCTCTGGAGGCCAGAAGTCAAGGTGTCTACAGGGCCAGGCTCCCTCCTAAGGCTCCGGGGGAGGGTCCTTTCTTGCCTCTTCCAGCCTCTGGAGGCTCCAGCATTCCTTGGCTTGTGGCCGCACCTGTCCAGTCTCTGCCCCTTGTCTTCCCACGGCTCTTTTTCTGTGTTTCTCTGTGTATCTCTGTGTGTCCTCTCCTCTTGTTATAAGGGCAGTCTTCGGATTCAGGGCCCATCCTAAATCCAGGATAATTTCATCTCAAGATCCATAACCATAAGATTACATCTGCAAAGAACCTTCTCCAAATAAGGCCACATTCTGAGGTTCCAGGTGGACCTGAATTTTGGGGGAACACCCTTCAATGCACCGTAATTCTCCTCCTCGGTCTCCTGGTCACCAGCCTTTCTCACTCAGTTGTTTTACTCTCAAGCATCCAGACCCCGCATTCTCTGCATGGCATCTCCCAAATAGTGTTCCACAAGACGCTGTTGCTGGGAAATGCTTCTCTCTTAAAAGAAGGGGCTCTGACGAAGCAGAACCAGAGTGCCGTGAGCTGGAAGGACGTGAGGGCCGAGGGAGAGGAGGAGGACACTTGAGCATCTTTAAAGGCAGGGCTGGATCAGGTTGATAGCTGCACAGTCGTTCAGGAGAGAGGACGGTCGGGGGCAGGTGCTGCTGACAGGGAAGGGCAGTGAGGTCCGTGGCCTGCGAAGAGGTGAGAACCTAGAGAGGAGGATGACAGGAGAAGGAACAGGGCACGTGGGACCGCGAGGAGGGCCCAAGAAGGGGATGGTGTGCCCTTCCGGTGGCTTCTAGATCCTCAGTATCGCACCTGAGGAGAGGGTGAGAGGTGAGGAGGGTGTTGGGGGTGAGTGACCAGCAGAGAGGTCAGTGCTGGCCCGTTTGGTGTCATTGATCGTGACGTTCTGGTGAGGACAGCCTCTCCTGGGGTGCGACCGGATGGAGGATGGCTTAGCCATCCCGGTTCAGGAAACAGACGGCTGGTTTTGCGGCGGGCGGTGGGGGGGGGGGGTGTCCCTGGGGGCTTTGCATTAGCAAGAATCTTATTCGGGTGAGGGGCTGGGACCCACACCAGGAGGGACAGGATGGGGGAGAGGAGAGGGCGGGTGGGAGGGCAGGAAGGAGTAGCAGTCGCCAGGGGGAGCGTGGACCCAGGAGAGAAGGAGCCGCGTGGGGCCTTGCACAGTTTGGGGTGCAGAGGCATGACAGCGGGGCCGAGGAGGGAAGGCGGAGGAGATGGTCTCTGGGGATCTGAGAGCTGGGGCTGGTGGTCCATGATCTCGACGCCCCCAGGACGCCGAGCTCACCCCCCCTCAGGACCCCCGGCACCTCTCCTTGGTCCCAGAGAGCTGCCGCAGCGCCCGTCACTCACCCCCGCCCTGGGAACCGCCTTCCCAGCAGGAATCCTGCTTTCTTCTGCTGTCCTCCCAGCTCCGACTCTGGTGCCTGAATGCCCGTGGCCGGCACTCAGTGAATATCGGACAGATGCCTGAGCTCGTGACTTCCCGGGCTCTCCGACATCACAATCCATATTTGCGTTTTCAGGCTCCTGACGTGATAAATGGCCTTGCTGGGCGTTGAGAGCCGAAGGAACATCGGTCACTAAACGATTCTTATCACATCATTAGCGTCATCACACAGCATCTACATAATCAGTTAAAAATATTCCTGCTAGGTTAATGATTGTGTCGCAAAGCAGAGAGGCCCTCCGTTCACGCGAGCGATGCCTCGGGTGACCCTGTCTGTGTCTCATGGTGCAGTCATGGAAGTCGCGTCCGGTGAATATGGCGATCAGAACAGCCGCCTGGTGAGAGCCGTCCGGGAGGGCATGTGTGACTCTGACTACAGGAGAGAGCCCGGAGGTGATGGCGAGGTGAACCCTTTTCTTTGGCACCGGCCCTCTGAAGAGGTAAAGCAGGCAAAACGATTGAAGGGGTGGAGAAAGGTAATGCAAAGCCCCAGCCCCCAGCAGCACTGCACGCCCCCTCGTGCGCCCGCTGCGTGAGAACTTTTCTTAGCCGAGAGGGGAGGCGTCCCAGGGCTGGCGTCTCACCCCTCCTCCCTCCTTGGTGTGTCCTCAGGGCTCCACTTCCATGGAAGGCTGTCACAGCTTCTCTGCCAGCTGCCTCACCCAGTTCTGCATCCTCTTCAAAAGGACTTTCCTCAGCATCATGAGGGATTCGGTAAGGCCGTCTGCAGTACTCTCCGTGGCAAAGGAAGCTGTAGGGTCATTTTCGGGGGTGTTCATCCTGCTTGCACTTTCAGACTGTTCTTCTTCCGTCTGCATCCGTCAGCTCCCTGGGAAGCAGTAGTAACAAACACTCCCCAGGTGCCAGTGTCTGGGACAGTAAATGCTTAGGTCTGGTTCGTGTAACGTGTTGTGGGCCATGGCCTTGCCTCACGAGTCTTCTCGTCCTGGGACCCAGAATGGAGGAGCGGCTCCTTTCCGGAACACGGCAGGGGGAGAGTGCAGGAGAAGCCAAATGGCAGCCCTTACGGCTCTGGCTCCTGGAGGGAAACGGTCACTGGAGCTCACATTCCGTCGGCCGAGGCTGACGTCGGGGCGTGTGTTCCTCCTTCCGGAAAGCTCCGCCCGACGCAGGGCATGGCGGGTTGTGCAGACACTTACAGGAAGGAGTTGGTGACGGATTGGGAAGCATGACGACATCCACCCTTTCGAGTGGATGTCTGACAACCTGTGTAGGGGGCTGAGTGCCCGGGGGCCTCCGGGACCCAGTTTGAAAGATGTAGGGGCTGGTAGCCGCCAGGCCGAGCTCTGCAAGGGTGGGCCTGTCACGTATCCATTCTTTGCCCCCCTCACCGCCATCGTTGTCGGTTGTCCTCCCCTCTGAAGGTACGCTGCCCTCCCTGGTTTGCCGCTTTGGAAGGGCATTTCGCAAAGGATGGCAATTCCTTCTGTTTTAACGGCAGTTAAATGCTGCCGTGCGTGCGTGTGTGTGTGCCGGTTTAGGGTCGGGGGCTTGTTTCGTGGAGGGAAGGGGCAGGACCGAGCCCGAGACCCGCCTTGGCCGCCGCCGCCGGGGGCCTTGGCCGCCTTGTTCTTTCACGGCCCACCTTGGGACTTCCGCACGCCTGAGCGTGAGCCACGTCTGCCCCCAGGTCCTGACGCACCTGCGGATCACTTCCCACATCGGCATCGGCCTCCTCATCGGGCTGCTCTACCTGGGAATCGGGAACGAGGCCAAGAAGGTCCTGAGCAACTCGGGCTTCCTTTTCTTCTCCATGCTCTTCCTCATGTTCGCAGCCCTGATGCCCACTGTCCTCACGTGTGAGTGCCCGGCGGGCCCCACGCCCACCCCTCCCTCCTCCTCTGCCACGGAGGCCGCGGCTAGCTCGGCCACGGACGCAGAGCCTCTTATGTTTTTCAATACCGTTTTCTTCGTTGACCGGTGCAGGTATTATTGTGTTTTCTGTTAGACAAGAAAATACATACTGTGTTTAAGCCAAAGGAGTGAATCACTAGGAGGACTCGTAAGCCTGGTAGGAGGCTGAAGAGACATGTCTAAAAGGTTTCCTCATCAGGGTACCCTTAAACGCTACCGCGTGAGCCTTACCTCGTTCAGTTAAGACAGCCCTGGTGCGGCCAAGTTCGTGAGTGGGTAAAGCTATTCTAGGTGGATTTCCATGCAGTTCTAGACTGTTTGTAAACTAGGCTGCCCTTGGCCACTTCGGGGAGACAGTGTAGAAAGCTGTTGCCTCACCAGCTCTCCAGCCTAAACACCCCGTCCCGGCAACGCCTCCTCCTTCAATTGCCCTGAATTTCCAAGAGCAGCTTGCGAGGTCTCGTCCAGGAAGGGAATCACGGTGTTACGGTTACCCTGTGAAGATAAGGGCAACCGGAGATATTTGTACCCACCGCTACAGTGTCCCCCCCACCTTGGATTCTCCCCTTCGTGACGCTTCTCTTATAAAAATGATGGGCAGTTTTTCCAGACGGCTAAATCATTTCACACCTTTCCATTCAACCGTCAGGTACTTTAAGTACTGCATGGGCCACAGGGAGGCGTGGGACAGGTCGGGGCTGCGGAGGGCTCGGCAGGAGACCACCTGTTTGAGGCGGTGATCCCACTGTGACGTCTGCCTGACCCTTTCCATTTTCCCGTCCCCTAGTTCCCCTGGAGATGGGAGTGTTTCTTCGAGAACACCTGAATTACTGGTACAGCCTGAAGGCCTACTACCTGGCCAAGACCATGGCTGACGTGCCCTTTCAGGTATGTGGGCAGCAGTGGCCTGGTGCGAAGGGGGCAGGGGTTCTCCAGCAGCCCCAGTGGGGCAGAGGGAAGTGCGGCTTCCAGGAGAGGGTGACAGGCCCTGTGTTTCCAGATCATGTTCCCCGTGGCCTACTGCAGCATCGTGTACTGGATGACGTCCCAGCCGTCCGACGCCGTGCGCTTTGTCCTCTTCGCGGCCCTGGGCACCATGACCTCGCTGGTGGCGCAGTCCCTGGGCCTGCTGATCGGAGCCGCCTCCACATCCCTGCAGGTACCGGCCGAGGACGCACCACAGGACAGGCCTCGCTTCTCCGCCCTGGCCCGTGCGACCAGGGCCGTGGCTCTGGTGGGGCTCAGCGCCCCCTCCTTGTGACCCTCCTTCCTGATTCTGCCCCAGGTTCCTAGACTGGCTTCAGTAGGTCGATTGACCCCCCAGGGAAGGGATCGAGTGGTCCTGGCTGCTCAGGAGGGCAGATTGGCGGCAGCAGGTGCCCCTGTGTGGAGCTTGGGGCACACCGGGTGCTGGGCTCAGCGCTTTCTGAACACCAGCTCATCGGGTCCAAGCCCACCCATGAGTTACGTGCAATGCTGCCCGTTTCACAGATGGGGAGACTGAGGCCCAGAGGGGCAACGTGATTTTGTCAGTCACACAGCCGGCTCAGAGGCCAAGCTCTCAATGCCTACGTTTTGTTGCCTCTGCGGGATCCACTCAGCTGTCCCCTAGACGCCCCCCTTTGCACCCCATGCTCCCACCCTCCTGAGCCCCTGCAGGTGTCCCTTCTGGGTGCCTGGTCCCACCCACCCCCAACCTGCCGAACCCGCTGCGTTTGCAGTTTCTGCAGCCCTGGGGCTTCCTGGTGCTCAGGCCAGTCCGACCCTTAGGAGACAAAGCCAGAGCCCCGGGGAGTCAGCACCACCGCGGCCTTCTGACGCCCCCCTGCCCAGCGTGTGGTGGACTCCTCTCTGTGTTCAGAGCCTCTGGGCGGTACCCTCATCTGTGGGTGGGGGTAGCGGTGGCATCCACCCCACAGCCGACAGCCGTAGAAAGCGCTCGGCCCACGCCAGCTGCAGCCGGCACCCAGGGAAACGCGCCCCCGACGCGTCCTCCCTGGAGCACGCTGACGTCAGGCCCCGGGTCGCTGTGCCGCCCTCACAGCCACGTCCAGCCTCGTGCTACCCCTGCTCTGTGGGGTTTCTACTCTCTTTTACCTTCTGTCCCCGCTGCTGGGCCCGGCCGGGCCTCTGGGCACGAACCCCGGCCCCTCCCTGTGCCAGGGACCAGCCAGCTCGCTGCCCAAACAGGGTGCTTCTCCGCGCCGTCCTGGCCCGGGTGTGACCCTTCCTGAAGTCTCTGGCCCTTTCCCAGCTGCTGGCGACTGTCCAGAAACATGGGCTGTGGCCTCCGGGCCACCTGAGGAGGAGGAGGTAGATGGGAGTAAGTGCCCTCTGTGTCCCTTCCCAGGTGGCAACGTTCGTGGGCCCCGTGACAGCCATCCCCGTCCTCCTCTTCTCAGGATTCTTCGTCAGCTTCGATACAATCCCCACCTACCTGCAGTGGATGTCCTACATTTCCTATGTCAGGTAACATGCGGGGGCCCCTCAGGACTCAGGGACTTTAGGACGACAGAGGGAAGGGACCTGGGGACGTGCAGAGGCTCAGCAAAGCCCCTTGCTCGCTGTCAGCTAGATGACGGCATGTTGCTTGGATCATGAACCCAAAGAGTGTCGGTGCCTTTCGTTTTTTTCCTAGTTGTGCATATGCCACACACACACACACACACACACACACACACACACACACACACACACACACTCGTGGCTCCGTGTCCTGCGTGCTTTGGAGAGCTGCCTTGCATATTTCCATCTTTGAGGAACTTCATTCCTCTCTGGGATGAACACTGCTTATAACAAGGTTCTGAACTCGTAAAACCTTAATAAGAAATCCAGTGGAAAACAGGTCATGTTTCAAGCATCCTAATATTCTTGAACAAGACAGTTCTGGTCCCTCAGCGCTTAGGCGATCAGATTTCACGCTCTCGGCTCAGAGGTGCTTCGGCTCGTTGGCTCTCGGCAGGCGGGGCTGGTCGTTAAGAGCTCTTCTCCCCAGCCACGGCCATTCCACGTGACAGCCAGGGTCCCCAGTTGTGAACAAGCTCGTCTTTTCTAGAATGTCAGTTCAGACCCAGGTATATTGTTCCGATGAACAAAATCAAACCGAAGCGCTTTTACGGAGTTTCAGCCATCGGTGCACCTTCCAAGACCAAGAAATCAGAAACCCGTGTCTTTCTTCTCAGAATTAGCGTTCTTGTTCTGACGATGCAGGGCTGGAACAGAATGAAAGGTGATGCGGGAGTGTTTTATGTAAATGCTCCCCAGTCCTTGGAAAGCTATCGGACCCTTTATTATATTTAACTGTCTTAAAAAGAAGTGTGATATCAGAAGTAATCAAAGTGCTTTACCGTTCGTATCACCCTTGAACAATACCTACTCTGGGTTCAATGTGTTTTTTGGGTGGGTTTGTTTTTGTTTTATTTTTTCCGTTGAGACTTTGGAGGAAACAAAATTGGAAAACACATCGTCAAGCCGTTGAATGGGTTTATCTTAGGAAGCTGTGGGGTCGTTAGGAAGCGTTCCAGGGAGAAGGATCTCCGGGGAGGGAGGGGAGCCGGGCTGAGGGTGGGGGGATGGCGGTGGTACCTTACCCTCCGCAGACGTGGGCAGAGGCCGGGCTGAGGGTCCCCGAGCCCTCCTCACGCTGGCACTTCCCTCCTCAGGTATGGGTTTGAAGGGGTCATCCTCTCCATCTACGGCCTCGACCGGGGGGACCTGCACTGTGACATCGGTGATACGTGCCACTTCCAGAAGTCGGAGGCCGTCCTCAGAGAGCTGGACGTGGAGAACGCCGAGCTCCACCTGGACTTCATCGTCCTGGGGGTTTTCTTCATCTCCCTGCGTCTCATCGCCTACTTTGTGCTGAGGTACAAAATCCGGGCAGAGAGGTAAAGCACTGGAAAGCCAGGGAGAGGAAAATCGGACCCAGTGGCCAAGGGCCACTTGCAGACCCTGCGGCAAGCCCGGGCCCGAGGACACAGACGCTCCTGCGACCCAACCCCTGGGACCGCGTTTGGTGGTTGGGCGGCCGGTGCTGGACATCGCCGCCCCGCTGGGTTGGGCCTTCTCTCCATCACCCTTTCTAGCTGTAACCAAGAAGAAGATGTAGAAAGGTTTTTTTTCCACGTGCAAGGATTTTAAAATACCGCCGCCGAGGCAGAATTTAAAACTGCCCCAAAGCT
Source organism: Physeter macrocephalus (assembly GCF_002837175.3). Taxonomy (NCBI): domain Eukaryota; kingdom Metazoa; phylum Chordata; class Mammalia; order Artiodactyla; family Physeteridae; genus Physeter; species Physeter macrocephalus. The sequence continues at coordinate 15,203 of NW_021146523.1, forward strand.
GGTGACGAGAGGGTTCCTCGGCAAAGTTCTTCCTTCTGACCGGGGAGCTCTGGTCCTGGACGGGGGATTCAGGCAGCTTCCTGGGGGATCCCTGTGCAGTCAGACGTCCAGGGGCAGAAAGGCGGAGCCAGGAGCGATTCCGTGCTGTGGCTGGTGTTTTCGTAGTGTCCCCTTTCTACGGTTTGTCTCTTTTTCCAATGAGGTCATTTTCCAAGCCAGAAGTCGATAAATTTCAGTCATTTCCAGAAACTGTACCTTTTTAGTACTTGGTGAAGAAAATTATTCAGGGTAAATATACTTTGTTTAGAGATGAGAGGGGTTTGACTGGATCTCTGAGCTGGTCTCGTTTACAGACAGAACTTGGGAGAGACGCAGAAGCCGGCTCCAGGTTGAAGGATGGCCTTGGAACCGTACGCACGAAGCCGTGTGGAAATCTTTTCAAGTTACACGGAAAGTTGTGAGGTGAAAGTGGCCATCTCTTTCAAAGTCTTTTATTTTCCCCGTGCTTCTTATTTTAAGCAAAATATACTGGGGTTTTTTTTCTTCCTAACTTTCCAAGCACCTTAATTTTGCCTAAAACAAAAATTCTAGAAAATCAGTCCTGTTGATTTTTTACAAACATTTCTCTTCCCTGACATATCACATCAACTACCTCCACTGAACCTGGGGAAGCTGGGCTTAGAGAGACTCCAGGTGTGAACGTTGTGGTATCTGCAGGCGTAGCCCGCAAAAGATTCTGCGCTCACTGCCCAGGAGGGAAGATGCTGAGGTTTCCTGAGAACCCAAGGCCTTTGCCAGAAACTGGTGAAGGCTTAGTGTGGCCGAGGCGTCTGGAGCTCCGTCGATCATGCACTGAGAGCCGTGGGAGATTCTGTCTCCCACATCTGGTTTCCATGGCATCTCAGCGGCACCTTCACCTTCTCAGCGCCGGGCTAGCGTAGTCTTTCCAGACCAGGAACTCCTTTCCAGTGATGCGGTCACATAAGTAAAATCCCTCTAGCACAGGAGCAGTGGGCGCATCTGCAGGGTAAACGGCCTTTGAATTCATGGCGGGCGCCCGTGTGCTTGTTGACAGCAGCATATGACCCCAGTGTGGAGGGGACTCTGGCCAAAGAAGGTCCTCGGGAGGAAAACGGAATCGCTCTCCCCTTCTAGAACGCCGTGAACCTGGAATCAGGGCCCTCCTAATGAAAGACTGTATTCTTTGTGGACAGATTCGTCCATCTCCCTGAGCCTCAGTGTCCCCACCTGTAAAGAGCAGCACGAGATCGTCCTCCAGGTCGTGTTCAGCTCTGAAAGGTTCTGAGATTCCTAGGTTGTGTTGCAGAACCTTTATTTCCTATTTAAGAGAATGAGAAAGGTGCACATTTTACTCACACATGGATTTGATTTGCAAGTGCTTAGAGGCCTCTTTTTCACCCTGAGATCCCTTTTAGTGAACACAGTTGAGGTATTTTCAATGTAATTTTACGTTTGCCTGTTTTACACCAGTGTGGCGTTGCCTTCCAGATTAAGTTACTTAACCAGGGTCAAACGTAGCCTTTATAAAGTCTTTATTCAGTTTCAAGATAGACTTGCCTGTACGAATGTCACACGTAGGAAGACACACGTGGGAACAGCCTGGTGAAACAGAGAGTTGGGAAGAGGACAAGTCCTGGACCATATGCCTCAGAATTACATCAGCTGAGGCCAGCGTTGAAAGATTTTTCCCCTCCAGGTGAGTCCTTCCCGTCGTGGGTCTGTGAGCCCAAGAAGGACGTGCACACGGGTGTTTTTTAAAGCATGCTACTGGGAGTGCAGCGCGTACACTGAGGTCACCACCGCAGGATAATCTGATTCGGAGGACCTGAGGCCGGGTCCACTGAGGATGTCAACCTAGGAAGCCGCCTTCATCGGCTTCAAGTGTCAGCAGTGCCCCTCGCCCCTCGCTCCAGCTTTCTCATCCTAAACCCTCGGCAGCATAGACCCAGACGCTGCAATCTGGATCTCAGATGCTTCCCCCCTGCCTTTTGCCGTAGGGAAGATAGATAAAACACCTTATTGCAATAGCCCAAGAAAACATGCAAGTAACTTGTTGATTTTATTTTTCTACGTAGGTGTCGTTAAGAAGCGGGAGGGGGGGCGGTGACGTGCTGCCTTTCACACACTGGAATTTAAACCAGGCCGACTTCCCAAATCTACTTCTTTTACGTAATTTCTGAATGTAATGACTCAGATCTTCATCTCTGGTTTCGCTTCCTCGTTTAGAAGGAAGGAGGAAACATCGGATGAACGAAGCGCAGCCTTTCCAGTTGTTAGTAGAGATGAAAGTGGAAGTCCAAAGGATATCACTGTTACATGGAACTGGGGAGGGGAAGGGCCTCTGCTGGGTTCCGGTGCCTGCTCCGCGGAGGCGCCAGGGCCTGGGTCTGCTGACCAGCCCTCCCTCGGGAGCCGTGCACCTCTGTCCACGTTCATAGCATTCTGTGCCTCCGTTTCTTCTACCCTTGCTGGGTATCAGCTCGAGAATTAAATGCTTCAAAAGCTCCTGTGTGGGTGACATGGGAAGGAAAGAAATCAGGTAAACATTTTACATAGAAGATGCTGGAACCTGATTAAGTCACCTTGTGGGGAGGGACTTCAGAACCAAGAAATAGGACTTAAGCTTCTAGGTACAAACTCATCCTGGAGACCCACAAAAAGGTCATTTTCCCACCTGAGAAAGCACTGCCAGGAGGTCAGGGGCAGGCTGAATCCATGGGGTAGAAAGCCCTCCGCTGGGCTCACTGAGGAGAGAACAGCTTGGGCCTCAGTGCCCCGAGCATCCTTCCTTGCCGGGTGGCCCGGGAGCTGGCCGGATGCCTTACCAACGCCTCTGTTCAGTTGCTCACTCGGCAGACGTGTGTTGACCCACCCCTGCGTGCTTGGTGTGGCCCAGGCACAGGGGCTCGGAGCTCAGAGCGGGCTCGCCCTCCAGTGCTGGGGGGCCGGAGGGGATCTCGTTCTGCAGACGCAGGGCGCCGAGGCTGGAGAGGGTCCGTGAGGCCCCGGGTCCAGGGCCAGGAAAGGGCCCAAGTCTGACCCCAAATTCTCTTATTTTTTGTTTTGCCGTATTGCCTCCTGTTCATAGCGTGCAAACGTACATGAAAACGCTCTGCGAGGTCTGAAGTGCAATACTAGGTTAGCTCTGGACTTTCTGTCACCAAACGGACAGCTGAGATGGGGGGTAGCCTACGCCCCTTTCCTCAGTTGCCTGGCGTAGGGGTGTCCCGAGCTGGCCTGGGGGCCCAGCTTCTTACCCCCGGTCTCAGTGGGGAGGTGCCTTCCTCTGCCCTTTTGCTCAGCCTTAGCTTCTTAACTCAGCGTACCAGTGGTCTGGCTGGAGCCCGAGAGGGGCTGGTGTGTGTGCGTGTGTGTGTGTGCGTGTACACACGTGTGCACACACACGAGGGCACGTGCCAGCTCGATCCGGGTATGTATCTCATAGTATTATCTGTGGTGTTTCTAAATCCTCAGTCGTCCTTTACTGCAAGAGAGGAAGAGAAAATTCCCTCATCTCATGCCGCCGAGCAGTTGGCAAAGTGTAGTCAGAACCCACTAAGTCTTTCAGCAAATGCCAGCTCGATTAGAATGTGACAGAAACCCAACCAAAACAGGCCAGCAGGGCGGAGGGTGGTGCAGCGTGTATGGCTATAAAGTTAGATGCTCTGAAGAAATAAGACTGCTAATAAAATATTTTATGTAAAACTTTTTACTTGTGTTCAGTGTTAAATGCTTCAAATTCAAAATAACTGGCTTGAACTGTACCAGGTAAAGGGGATTTTTAGGTTGTACCTGGAAGATCTTCGCTGTACGTCTAGCATGGGTTCTGGTTCACTCCTCAGCGTTCTGGTCTCACACCCCATGGTCAATAGTCACCCTTCTGTCTCGGTAACTTGCATGTTTTAGGTTGAGCTGTCTTAAAGTTTTGTGTTTTTCCTCCGTTTTCCAGCCTCGTCGCCCATCTCCTCCGTCTTGTTAATGTCGGCCGGGGCTTTAAGAAATGCCCGGAGCCCAGACGCACGGGCCCCACGTGTGCCTCCCTTGCGATGGTCCCCGGGGACACGGGCCCCGGGCGGGAGGACCTAGGAGCCGGGTGTAGGGTGTTGTCTTAGCTCAGCTCCGGTGGGTAAGCTACGCTGAGCCGCGCTTCCGAGAGCAGCGTGCTTAGGCCCAGGCTGCCATCCCCGGCTTGCCTTCGCCCTCAGGGACACGGGGCAGGACGCGGGGCCGGGCCAAGTCCCAGAGTGGACGGCCCCCGCAGTCCCGCCAAGTGACAGGGAGATAGGGCGCGGGGAGCATCGGAGAGCGCCCTGGGGAGGGGCAAGCTCACGAGGCTCCCTTGGCCTCCTCTCTGCACCCCTCCTGCCCTGCGGACCCCGCCCTGCTTCTGTGCAGCTCCCATTAAGGTCATGGTCCTTCGGGTCCCTGCACTTGGCCTCCTGCCTCGGGGAGACTCCCCGGAGACAGTCATCCTCTGCCAAAGCCAGATGTTCCTGACGTCCCTGTTGGCGCCTCCCTGGGAGCAGAAGCAGGAAGAAGTCGGGGAGCCCCGCACCCCCATTGCACGGTCCAGTTTTCACACCTGCAGGCTCCGCTCAGCCTGTGCTGAAAATCCAGCCTCCTGGGCCGGAAGTCGGCGTGAAGGTGATGCTCTCACGCCTATCCTGCAGGCCTAGCCTAGGCTTTGCTGTTAACTATCGCGTATCCTTCCCTTCTTCTCCGCATCTTTAAGGAAACGAGGGTTTAGCGTTAGCTTAATTCTTTCCGTTACCTCTGAACAGTCCACTTGGAATCATTCCTCAGACTGGCATTCTGTGGCCTGGTCGAGCGCACCCCGAGGCCAGCCAAGGAAGCCAGGTTTCTACAAATGACTAAAGTGGACACAGGTCAGGCTCAGAGCCCCTGACCACCTCCCTGTTCTCAAAATAGCCTCCTGGTGTCAAAAAGGAGAAGGTACCCCAGGCACACTGGCCATCAAATTCTGTCCAGCCAAGGGGTCATCACCGGTGGGGGCATGGCTTCGGGGCTTTTCCACAATCTAATGACCGTTGTAAAGCTGAAGAGAAAGGAACAGAAGCACAAAGGTGCCCTTGTGTTGTCACAGGCCGGGCGGAAGCTGCCGGCTGGGTCTGAGCCCTGCTTTGGGAAGGAGGGTGGTCGGATGTGCGTACACACACAGCTGGAGGGCCCGGCCCACCGGTTCCCAGGGAGACACCCCAAGCCAGGGACGTGGCCACAAGCGCGTGTGAGTTTCTCCCCGGGGTTCGTGGTTTGACCCAGACGTTGGGAACGGCATATGAGCCCAAGCCGTGCAAACGAAACATAGCAAAGCTGCAAATGATTACATTCAGCTGAAGTTTCCTATCAGTGGCGTGGCCCCATCCTCTGCTTGGCGTGTCTGAATGAACGTGAAAGAGAACCCTGTTGATCACCTGTGGGTGCCTTTGGCCTGTACTTTGCACGTGAATCTAGCCGTGGCCCTGATGCTGTATACAGTTAAACGGTATCTCCTATGTTCACTGATGTTCGGACGTCTGATTCGGGGGAACTTGTAAGTCACCTGCTTGTACCTCTGCAGGACGGGAGGCATCCCTCACCTGCAGCGGGCGCCAAGGGGAGCTGGGACCGAGATGCTGAGGCTTGGCTGGCAAGCGTCGGAGGGGTGAGGGGTGACCCTCCCTGCCGCCTGCTTGGGGGCCAGTTCTCAAGTCCCCCAGGGCATCTCCTGGAAGGAGTCAGGGAGCCCTTGTTGCCAGCACCGGGAGTGGAGTGTTCTTTCATCTCACCTGCCATGAGGCGATTGTCCAGCATCTGCCCCTTCCTTCCATCACAGCCCTGGATCGGCACGGTGGAGCTTTCGAGAAAACAGTGTTTGCCCACCAGGGCTTTGCTGAAGCAGAGGGAACAGCAGGCTCATCCATTTCTTGGGGAGAAGTTAGCAAACCGACCTCCGCTCTTGGGGCCCCAGCATGCGCTCTCTTGTGCTGGGTGGGATGGATCAGGCCTTGAAGGGAAAGGCTGAAAGTCATGGGTACCTGGGTCAAGGTTAAGGTCTGTATATTCATGGGTTCCTGGACATCCCAGGTGCAACCTATCTGAAAGGTACCACGGTTGGTTTCTTTGAGAATATGTCAGTGGCCATGGTAGATATTTTGTTTTTATATCTTTACATGTTTTCACAATTCTGTCATCATGTACCCTGGGGGGGGTCTCTTTTCCACAACCTTTGGAACACAGGTTGCCCAAGCTTCATCATAAATATCTCATTTCAAGTCCTCGGCCAGTGAAAAATGGTAGCCGAAGGTCCTATCATCCAAACTGCTAACAAAATGGACCACCCACCCCACACAAGGAGTTTTCTGTTTCTCTAGTCAAATGCTCGCTGGGGAAGGGGGTGACCAGAAATGAGTTTCTCCATAGAATGAGTATGTTTAAAAAGTTAGCGTGTGTAGCGGACCCCCTTACCCGGGTTTGTTTTTCCTTTGCAGTGGCTTAATACCTGCTCATAGCTGAATCTGAATCGCTGCCTTTTACTTAATGGTTAGCTACTTAACATTTTTCCTTTGTTCTTCCTTCTAAAGCAAGAGTCAATGCAAATAACATTTTTAATCATCGTGTAAAGATGTGCATATATCTGTATATCTAATATGTAATTATGTAATGTCTAGTTTTGATAATGCTGTGTGGATAGCCTTACATTGATTTAGCCACATGACTTTAGGAAATAATGTGCTTGCATGCTGGGAGAGGTGTGCACTGTCCCAGATGAGAACATCGATACATACGTGCATAATGTGTGTGTGTGTGTGTGTGTGTGTGTGTGTGTGTGTGTGTATGTATATAAAATAACAGCGGCTCCCTTGGGTACTTGTCTCCTTGGCTGTTTCCCTTGGGTCTATTGGAACATAGACCCAAGCAGACCCTAAGATGTGAGCTTTCTGACTCTACAGACCGTGGTCCTCCTTTGTATATTTCTGCAGAGATCTCCTTAGAAAATTTGTACGTGCATTTTTTGCAGACTTGAACTTTGTTTTCTGAAATTAGATGCCATTTATGAAAATGTGACATAAATCAAAATAAAGCAGCGTTCTTTTCAGATTTCTGTTTCTCTCTCCGTTTTGCTTTTAACAACAGCAGCCTGCAGACCAGCCAGGAGAATTGGGCCTGGGGTCTGGCGGAGCCTTTGGGGAATTTTCTCCTTCTTGCACTGCCCTCTCTTTTAATGAAAAAGTTCCTCTGGTAGGTGTTATAATGGCTTTGGATGAAATTGGGAAGAAAAATAAGAGTGATGGTGGTGATACCCAAGCCCCACTTGTTAGGTGATGTGGTAGCACAGGGTCAGGTGCCTTTTATATGTGGTCTCATTTCACTGCCATCCTTGGGGCCGGCGTGTCACTGCCAGCCCATTTCACAGGCCAGGGAACTGAGGCTCAGAGAGAGATTAGACAAGTGGCCCGAGGCAAGCGGTGGAGGCAGAATCCAGACGGTGACAGTAGCCAGGGAACCGGCGCTCTGGCCCCTGCTTCGCACTCCCTCGTTTGGAGGAAGACACCGAGGAACTGACAGCAAAGAATCCGTCGGGGCGCAGGAAGTGGCCCGGGGGAGCCCGAGCCCCACGCCCAGGGGAAATTTCTCCCAGACGCTTTGCTTAGGGTAGGGTGATGGGCGGACATCCCCAGGAGTCAGCTTTGGGGGTCTTTGTGCCGTTAGGGCCCCATATGGGTCAGCACTGGAGTTCAGGCGTCACTCTGGGATTAATCCCCCGGGTGTGGCCGTAATGGGGCTGGACTAGGTTACCTTTGTCGCTGTGGAGGAGGGTGTGCGTGCAGGGACAGGACAGGGAGAGAGACCACGCTGAGGACCTGGCGCCCCCGTCCCTTGTCCCTGCCCAGGCTTCTCGGTCCCTGGATGCCGTCTGGTGCTCCTGAAACACCTGCCACCTTCCCCACCAAAATCCCCACTCCTTCCCAGATGATCTTTATTAGAAATTTTAATTTACAAATATTCTGCACACTTCTTGGAAGAAATAATACAAAAGTCAGTCACCTCACCCCCAAACCACCCTGTCCCAACCCCCCCCCTCGAGGTAACCGGAGCTGACGACCAGATGGCAGGTTATCACCCAGCCAGAAGGACACTCCTTATGCCGTACTTCCCGCCCCTCGCCCCGGATTGCCAACAGCGCCCTGGACCAGAAGGCACAGCACTCACGCCTTCGTCGGAATGTTCCAGAACCCGTAAAGCCACGTCCCTTCTGATCCGTGCTGTGGTTGTTTCTACCATAACAACCATGCTTCAGTAAGTCTGAAAATTTGGAAAACATCCTTATACTTATAATATCCTTACAACCTACCATTTAAACCACAGAAACTTCTCCGGAAACTCATGCGGAAGGAGATCCAAAATGCGAAACAGGCACGCGGAGAAGGTTTCCCACTGGAGGTGGAACTGCAGACCCCACGGGTGCCCCCCACTCCCACGGTGCTTGCCAGGCAGCCCCGTCCAGCACCCACATCCTGCCTCCAGTCCCATGTCACCTACACCAGGACGCTTCCCGCTGGCCTCTCCCAACCAGGCCATTCCTGCCCCAAACGGGATTCCCCGACGGGGCACCTTGGTTTAGGGACCGTCCATCCACCTGTTGGAGACCTTGTCTAAGTTGGCTCTGGCCTGAGACCCTGCCCACCCAGTCCTTCCTTCCCGGCTACATTCAGTGGTGTCAGATCCGCAGTGAGATCTGAGACCTCCTGCTACACACTCTCTTCTCCCTCACAGGGTACCCCCCCCCATGCGTCTGCTGACCATCTGACCCTGTGCAGGTGTCTGAGTTTGAAGCTAAATCCCTCCTCTCCAGTCCACTGAATGTTCAAGAATTCTTGGAATAGCATGATGAATTCCAGTGAATTTTTGACATATTCTGGAAGAGTGCAGGGGGAACCGTTGCCAAATAAGAAATGCTGAAGCGACGCTCTTACAGACCAACCGTACTGACACAAGAGGAGGGGAGAAGCATATAAACACCACAGGAAGTTATCAGTAGGTTTAGTGGCCGCGCTGTGTGTTGGGGGCTGGTGGGGGGGAAGCCTGGTGTTATCTTCCTTTTCCACCAGCAGCAGTGGGGGTCTGGCTTCTCCTTGGCAAGTCAAAGCTCTCGCACCATGGTTTCTGGAAGGTTCTACAAATATGCACCATTAGTCAGTGAAGAAGGTACTCGATATCAAAGTGATCCCTGGATCCTGTGAAACTCAACTGATCATTTGAATTCACCCTGAGCCACTTGTGGATTCAAATTTTAGAGGCGCACTGACCAGGAGGTGGGGCGGTTTAAGGGCGGTGTAAAGGCCATGTGGGCCGTGGGCAGTCAGCTAAGTGCCTTCAGGGGGGCTGAAGTCCACCGATGATGATCATATTAGACGCAGCCCAGCAAAAGTGGCCAGCCCATCCCGGGTTTGAGTCTTTGCAAGGCCGTGTCCTGGAGCGAATTTGTCTCAGTTTCCTCTTTGGTGACGTAAGGGTAAATATCAAGTTACTCACTGCACTCTGGATAAAAGAAAAACAAGTTTCCAGTCCACACTGTAGGACTCTTATCCCAGAATTGTAAAATCGGTTAGCACTCTCTGGGTACTTGATTGACATCCACTGTCCAGAGCCAAGAAGGTTGTTTAAAATTCCCAAGAGAGACCGCCCACCCCTGAGAGGCCCCCATCGAGTCACAGCGAACGCAAGGACAGAAGAGGACTCAGTGGGATCAGCTGCTGGCTCCTGGCAAGCCAGTAA
>NW_021146524.1:0-25000 GCF_002837175.3 Physeter macrocephalus
TACCTGCTGTACATGGTCTGCTTTACCACGTGCTGTGTCTACCGCCCCCTCCATCCCAGGACCGACAACCAAACTGGCCCCCGGGACAACACCCTCCTACAGCAGAAGCTACTTCAGGTGACACCCTGGAAGCAGCAGAGCCTCGGCTGGGATCCAGCTCTCTGCCCTTTCTTAGACGTGAATCACGTTCCCGTCTTCCCACACCCGTTTCTCCCTCGCTGAAGTCTCAAATACATAGGCACAAATGCAAAATAGAGGCACGCAGAAACCTACCGATGCTCTAAGAGCAGAGCTTGAGAGCGCCAAGCTTAACAGGTTAAAAAGCATCTGACTGGCTTGTGACCCTAGACAAGGGACGCCGCCTTGCACGCAGGGGCAGGCAGGGAAGCCCCGAGCCCTCTGACCATGTCTCTCTCCCCTCAGGAGGCGTATGTGGACCCCGAGGATCACCTCCGACTGGTGGGGGAGCTGGTGTCCGTCTTTGGAGCTGTGATCATTCTGCTTAGAGAGGTGTGGTGTGCTCGGGATCTGGGGGTGAGGCTGTCCGCCGCGGGGGTCCAGCCCGAGCCTCAGTCTGCAAGGGCCTTTGTGTCTTCCTGGCCTCTCTCCAGGTTCCAGACATCTTCCGCGTGGGGGTCACTCGCTTCTTTGGACAGACCATCCTCGGAGGACCGTTCCACGTCCTCTTGTGAGCCTCCTTGCCCTCAGCCGCGTCCCTTTCCTCACCAAGCCTCTAGTTTTACTGCCCGGATCCCTGACCTCTGGAGAACCCCAGTTCCGGAGGCCCCTCTCTGATGTGCGTGTGACCCTGTGTATCGCGCTTACCGGGGTTGAACCTGAGTGTGTGGGCACCATTTCCATCACCCCCTTGCTCTTGGATCCCCAGGACCGCCCCAGCCTCCTCTCAGCGCCCCCTCCCCGCTCTCCCCCCAGCATCAGCTATGCCTGCATGGTGCTGGTGACGACGGTGATGAGGCTCACCGATACCGACGGGGAGGCGGTGCCCATGTCCTTCGCCCTGGTGCTGGGCTGGTGCAACGTCATGTACTTTGCCCGAGGATTCCAGATGCTGGGCCCCTTCACCGTCATGATCCAGAAGGTCCGTGCCGCCTCCCAAGCTTTCTAGAGAAAGGTCCTAGAGCAGGGGCTGCAAAGGGTCAGATCACAGAGGTCTCAGGCTTGGAGAGCCACATGTAGTCTGTTTGGTTTTCTTCTCCTTTTTTCTCTTTTCCAACCCTTTAAACATGGAAAATTCTTGTTCAAGGGCCAACCGAAACTGACCAGGTAGATTTGGCCAGCAGGCCAGTTTGCCAACCCTGTGCGAGAGGGGTGGAGCTGTTAGACTTCTCAGGGTTAGACCTCTTGGAGGCTGGAAGGGGCATTTGCTCAAGGGATCGATGTGGAGCTGTCCTCCCTCTCCTCCGTCTAGATGATTTTTGGCGATCTGATGAGATTCTGCTGGCTGATGGCTGTGGTCATCCTGGGCTTTGCCTCAGGTACATCGTCTGAGATGGGGGGGGCCCTGGGCCGGAGGAAACTAGATAGCACAGAATACCTCGGGATAAACTTGGCGGGGGGGAAGGTGGGAAGGTAGGTAGAGGTAAGAGGAGGCCGTAGGATCCAAGGATGGGCTGTCCCTCGCGAGTGTTAGGGGGCGGTGGCTCTTGGGATCCGGAGGGTGAGCCGTGTGGACACTCAGGGAATGCAAGAACCCAAAGTGCAGGGTGAGGCAGGGCTGGGATGGTGGTATTGGAGGAAGGAAAACAGCACTGAGATGGGCAGCAGAGAGCTGGCGACGGTTTATTCAGATATAACTCTCACCCCACCCCCCCGCCGGGGGCGGAGCAGCCTTCTTTATCATCTTCCAGACGGAGGACCCTAACGAGCTGGGCCATTTCTACAATTACCCCATGGCGCTGTTCAGCACCTTCGAGCTGTTCCTCACCATCATCGATGGCCCTGCCAACTACGACGTGGATCTGCCCTTCGTGTACAGCATCACCTACGCTGCCTTCGCCGTCATCGCCGCCCTCCTCATGCTCAACCTCCTCATCGCCATGATGGGCGACACTCACTGGCGCGTAGCCCACGAGCGGGATGAGCTCTGGAGGGCCCAGGTGAGCCCCCTGGTGGCTGGGAGGGTTGGTGCAAGTCATTCCCTTCCTGCCGAGGACGGGGCCGAACTCAGAGGCCGGATATTGTGAGCCCAACATCGGTTTGGACGGCTAGCGCACAGTACAAAAGATTAGGCAAAGTGTACAGAACTGGATTAGCAATACAACCGAGCAATACTGGACTAGCTAGCTGAAAAGAATTCCTCACAGTTTTCTCAAAAAGTCCAATCTGTCTTTTCTAGAATAATCAACAAGAAATGACGCCGAGTAGTGGCTACAACAGCATTCAGTAAATTTTGTTACTGAGTGAGTAAAAAAGCTGGAGTATCACGTCCTTCTGGCAATATCTAAGTCTTCAAAATTTGACCCAGAAAAATAGGACCTGTCAAAAAATAATGCCACACAAACTCCCTATATAGCAGAAACTATCCTCAGTCAGATAATTGTGATGGGGACAAAAGAACGAATTGGATCCAATCATCATTTAAAAATACAAAATAATTTATCTCAACAAAAATAATTTCAGCAAAAAACATGGAAATCCCTCAAACTGGATGGCATCTAACTGTGTTGTGTAGAAAATGGAGTTTAAAAAAACCCTAAGCTGGCTAAACAGGGTTTGCTGATGAAAATATTTTTTTTCCATGCGAATGTATTGACATGAGATTTCTCTGCAGGATGTTTGTGTTTCTAAGTGGCCTTTACATGTGCAGGGTCAAAATATTCTGTAGCCCTGCGGACCCTTTCTCTTTGCTCTGCCCTCCTTCCTGTCTACTTGGAGCAAGGTCTCCCCACCTGCCGCAGGACCGGCCTGGCCTGGATGTCAGGTCGCGGGTGAAGTGCTGTAGGGCTCAAGGCCCATCCACTCTCTCCCGCAGCAGAGGGCCGACGCTGCCATCCCCAGCTCAGGGGTGTTGTCACCTCTGGGAAACCATGAGTTTCCCAGATGTTGCTCAACTGTTGTCCTTCTGCCTGGCGTCCTCTCCTCTCCTGGTCCGCACCCAGCCTCTGATTTCATCCTCTTCTGTCCCCACACGCAGGTCGTGGCCACCACAGTGATGCTGGAAAAGAAGCTGCCTCGCTGCCTGTGGCCTCGCTCCGGGATCTGTGGGCGCAAGTTCGGGCTGGGGGACCGTTGGTTCCTGCGGTGAGTGACAGCGGGGACTGGCGTCCCTCCGGCTCAACCTCCTGCCCCCAGGGGCCCTGTGCAGGCCTGGGTGCTCCCTAGGCTTCAGGCCTCGCTGGGAGAAGGGGGCCTGCTAGCTTCCTGGGCCCTGAAAGCATCCCCAGAGCTGCTGGACTCGGCTCTGCGCCGCTTCCTCAGGCCTGGCACCCCCTGTGCCCACTCGGGCTGCAGACAAGGGAAAAGGGCACCGGCAGTAGGGTGGGGCGGGGCCAGGAGACGAGGGCTGGTCCAAGGTCAGCCTCTCCATCAACTCCTCCGTCCCCCCAGGGTGGAAGACAGACAGGATCTCAACCGGCAGCGCGTCCGGCGCTACACGCAGGCCTTCTGCAACCCAGGCTCCGAAGATGACGACACGGAAGGACGGTGGCTGGGCGGCCCCCACCTGTCCCTTCCTGCCCCCTCGGTGTCTCGAAGTACTTCCTGCAGCAGCATGAACTGGGAGAGGCTGCGGGAAGCCACCCGGAGGAGAGAGCGGAGGGGGATGGTGAACAGGGCTCTGGAGGCCGGGGAGGGCTGGGAGTACCAGATCTGAGTGCCTCCGCCCACGTGGGTGCCCGGCAGCGTCAAGAAACAAAGCCTAGACCTCTCACCTGCCAGGTCCAGAGGGTAGAACACAAAAAAAAGGGAAACCAAAGAGCAGGCCCCCGCCTCACAGTAAGCACAGGGCCCAGCTCAAATAAGGACCCAGCTTCACCCACCCTGGCGGCTGCACTGTCTGAGCAAAGCACTTTAAGAAAGGCTTGCTGCCTCGGGCACCGGTCTCCACCCCGGTGTCACAGCTGCAGACGGCGGCGGCTGGGGAAAGGTGTAATGAGGGGATGGGTACCGCCTTGGGGGGAAGCCACCTCCTACCTTCCAATAAAGTCCTTCCTGCTCTTCTTGTGCATCCTTCTCTGCAGTGTGGGCTTCCCCGCCCTGCCTCTCTGCTCCAAGGCCTTCCCACCCCCCTTCCTTGCAGACCGAGGCCTCATCACACCTCCAACTTGCAAAATCCCTTCTTTCCCTTTAATGTGGGGGAGGGCGGTGGAGGGGCAGAGGCCCAGGGAGTGAGGCGTCCCCAGGGTCGGGTTTAGTGTGGCGGGCGGGCGCCTCTCACGGAGGCCAAGGTGGAGACGGGCTCACATCTCCCACGTCCTCCTTGGACCTGCGTCCAGGACTGGGTCACGGGCATTGTCAGTTCACAGCTCTCTGCCCGGGGCTCAGACCTCCACGGAGCCCGGCGGCCTCAGGTGCTGCTTCAGGAGCTGGATGTGGTGCAGCAGCTTCTTCTGGTGGCCGGCCAGGGTGATGCCCAGGGTTGGCAGGTCTCTGGTGGGGAAGGAGCGGATGAAAATCGGGGCCAGTGTCTCCAAGATCCCAGGCGCGACCCCTGCCCTGGGGCCTGGGCTCCCCCCTCCCCCACCTCTCCCTGCTTACTCCAGGCTGAGCTGAGCCACGTCACTGAAGGTGTGGAGGCCAGACTGGGAGAAGCTGTCCTGGTAGCGCTCCAGGCCGATGGCCGAGAGCCAGGCCTGGGGGGAGTCCAGAGAGGGAAAGTCCAGGGCCACGGGGTTCAGAAGGGCCTGGGAAGGTCTGAGGGGGAGGGGCAGGCAGGTCAAGGTCCCCTCTTCATCCTGGTCCCCCTTCACCTCAGTTTTCCTTTCTTTCTTTCCCTCCCTGGCTTCCCCAGGCTTTAGCCCCAAGCTCCGAACCTGTCCCTGGGGCTCCCGCCGGAGTGCCCTGCCCCCTGCAGAGTGTCTGGCTTGCGGATCATCTTGTCAAACGCGGCCACCAGCTGGTCGAAGTGAGGTCGCTGGGTACGATCCTTCTGCCAGGTGTCCAGCATAAGCAGGTGTAGTCCAGGCGGACAGCCTGGAGGCGGGGGCAGCCGGAACTCCTGCTCTATTGCGTTTAGTACCTGGGGGTTAGAGAAAGCACGTGGTGCCTGGAGGCTATTGCTAGTGGAAAGGAATGGATTGTCAGGTAACCATGAGGTTGGAAAGGAACTTAAAAGAGATGGAAAATGAGACCCACAAACGGGGAGGGCTTCGAATGTGTGAGTCTGTGAAGGCTGGTGGGCTGGAGGGCTAGCAGTGGGGAATCGGCCGCGTCTAGGTCAAGAGCTCACCTCCTGGTCACGCATGTCCCAGTAGGGCCGTTCTCCGTAGCTCATCACTTCCCACATCACTATCCCAAAGCTCCAGACGTCACTGGATGTTGTATGTTTCCCGTGTGCAATGACCTCTGGGGCTGCCCAGCGAAGCATACAACTTGGGCCCTGAGGGGTGGGGTTGAAAGTAACAGCAGCAATAATCAGAGCAGTGGTCCCAGTTATTGATCGACTACTACGTGCTCAGGTGTGCGTCAAGGGTTTCACATCAAGCCTCTCGTTTAATCCCATGACGACCCTGTAGCGCAGATGCCCTTATCTCCATTTCGCAGATGCAAAGGCTGAGGCATCGAGAAGTACAAACGTGTGCCAAGTCACAGAGCTTGAGGGTGGCGTGTTCACGATTTGTACCCAGCGGCTCTGACACTAGTCAGCATTAGGGAAGGGCAGCAGGTGGTTCTAGGACTCCCACCCTCCCAGTCCCCTTTCCTCCCCAGTGGCCTCGGTCCCTGAAATCCCTCCGTCCCACAGGTGAGCTCTGCCCCTTCAGACACAAAGATACACCACCTGAGGCATCCACCGCCCCAGTTCCAGCTCAGCCTCCGGCACCCCCCGAGGGATGCAGGGCCCCAAGGCTGTGCTCTCACCTGAGGACTGTGGCCAAGACGAGCCACTTTGCACACTAGGTGGCTGTTCACCAGCACACTGTGGGCAGAGAGTGCACGGTGGACGAAGGCGAAGCTGGACAGGTAGTGCATGGCGGCGGCCACGCCCCGCTGCATGGCCACCAGCTGCAGGCTGCTGAACTGGCCCTCCCGCTGCTGAGGGATGGGGGGGCAGAGGTCAGCCAAGGGGTGGGGGACCCCGGCACATCACGCAGAGACACTGGCACCAAAAGGCAAAGGGACCTGGGGATCAGCGAACGGCCTGGGAATGAAGGACGGAGACCCTGGAGGCGGGGCAGCAGGGAGCGAAGGCATAGACGGGGCTCCGCCTCCGGGACAGCTGAGAACTGCCCACCTTCCCGGCCCGAGCCGCCCCCCACACCTTGCCACCAGCCTGACTGACCCTCAGGAAGCTGTCCAGGGGGCCCAGCTCCATGAGCTCCGTCACCACCATGAGGGGCCGGCTCTTGGTGACCACGCCCTCCAGCCGCAGGATGTTGGGGTGCTGAAACTGGCCCAGCACTGCGGCCTGGCCTAGAAAGGCCGTCTGCAGGCTCTCGGCGCCTCCGCTCCACAGGGCCTGGATGGCCACGGCCTGCTCCCGCCGTCCCCGGGGCTGCAGGCGGCCCCGGCGCACCTCCCCGAAGGAGCCTGGGAGAGCAGGCGTAGGCTGGGGGTCTCCCGGAAGGACTCAGTGTCCTACCCGTTTAGGAGGGACCCCTGCCACGGAAGGGGTCCCCCCTTCCGTGCCCTCCCTCCGCCTCTGCCATACCTGCTCCAATGACCTCCTCGATCTTCATGTATGTGGGATCGACCTCCCGGGTGAATTCTCGGATGGCCTGGCGGGGGTCCTCGTGGGTGGAGGGGTCGACGTAGTACTTCACCCCGAGCCCTGCAGGCACACGGGGTCCATTAGGAGGAGGCGTGCAGGCGGGCGGCCCACGCACCCCAGGCACGCACTCTCACTGCCGGAGACGGTGCCGAGGAGCTGCCCTCAGCCCTGGGGGCCCAGCCTTGCCTGGTGCCCTCCCGGCCCCCACCCCACCCCACCCCACCCCAGCCACACCTGGGCTGCTGTACTGCTGCAGCTGCTCCATGTAGCCAGCTCCACGCCGCTTCCTGGGGGACAGACCAGAGTCCTGCGATCTCACTCCCTCTCCCATTTCCTCCCCGGTCTGCCCACGAAGGCCAAGGTCCTGCCAGGGATCAGCGGCTCGAAGGAGCCGGGCCCAGGGGCGGGGGCTGGCTGGTGGTGGAGGACACTCGTGGGCGAGGAGCTGCCCTCAGCCCTGGGGGCCCAGCCTTGCCTGGTGCCCTCCCGGCCCCCACCCCACCCCACCCCACCCCACCCCAGCCACACCTGGGCTGCTGTACTGCTGCAGCTGCTCCATGTAGCCAGCTCCACGCCGCTTCCTGGGGGACAGACCAGAGTCCTGCGATCTCACTCCCTCTCCCATTTCCTCCCCGGTCTGCCCACGAAGGCCAAGGTCCTGCCAGGGATCAGCGGCTCGAAGGAGCCGGGCCCAGGGGCGGGGGCTGGCTGGTGGTGGAGGACACTCGTGGGCGTTTCCGCAGGGAACCTCGGGGCCATCAGGGCTGGCGATCACGCTTTGGAGAGTATGGTGCCGGGCCAAGGCGGGGAGAGACTCACCTCTGGAAGACGAGAGCCAGCACGGTGATGGCCGCCAGCAGAAGGCAGGCCAGCGCCCCCAGGACGGACCCAAGCACCAGGGAGAGTCTCTCGGGAAGCTGGGCGGACAGCTCACCTGGAGAACCAGCCACCCAGAGTCACAGGTGCGGAAGACCTCACACACCGCCCCGCAAGCACCCACCTACCCACACCCCGTCCCCCCCACCCACAGACCCGAAGGTCGGAGGGCAGCCACTCTCCCGGTCTGGAGGGTTTGGGGTGAAGGGTCAAGGCCTGGATGGTTCCCGGAGCCCTCCTCGCGATCCCCTGGGCCGCCCCCGCCCCGGCCCCCCTCTCACCTTGGGGCAGCGTCTGGAAGTAGACCTTGCCCCCGTACGGGCCGTGGCCTGCGGCTGTCCGTGCCCGCACCTGGAAGCCATAGATGTGGCCGGGGCTCAGCTGGGTCACGGTGGCCGTGTTGGTCTCGCTGGTCAGGGTGAAGGAGCGGGATTCATCTTCCGCCTGGGGGTGACAGCCGCTCACTCCGTGCCAGCTGTGAGGGCCCCTCCGCCCCTGCCCACGCCCCCCACAGCCCCCCTGCGGCAGGGCCCCGAGGCGCCTCTCCCGTCTCCCCACGGCTAGCCCCCCTGCGGAGCACTTCCGGCTCCCACCGGCCCCGCCGGGCGCCCCTCTGCTCCCCACCTGGTCGTAGTAGCGGAGCTGATAGTCCAGGATGTTCCCGTTGGTCTGGTCGGGCTGTGGCCAGGACACGGTGATGCTGCTGGAGGCCCGGCTCACCTGGTGCACAGCAGGGACTGCAGAGGGAACTGGAGTGGGGGGTTAGGGGCGGGGTCTCCAGGGGCGGGAGAGCGGGAGTGGGTTCTGAGGAGGCGACTGGCAGCTCAGCGGAGCGGAGGGCGAGGCTCACCTGCGTGGCTGGTGCCGACATGGATGGCTGCAGCCTGGGGAGGGTCGGGGCTGAGCTCCGACACCCCATTGACGGCCTGCACCTCCAAGAGGTAGGGCACGTGTGGCCGGAGCCCCGCGACGAGCACGCGGCTCTCGGTCAGGCCCCTCTGGCGGGGGTCGAAATGCACCTCATCCCTGCAGCGGCGACAAGGGCCCCTGCCGCCCGCCCCGCACTCCTTGCACACGACGTTGAAGAGCAGGTCCCCGCGTCCCCCCAGCTCCTGAGGCAGGCGCCAGTGCAGCACGAGCGCAGAGCCCTGCATCTCAAACCACAGCTCCTGAGGGGCCGAGGGCGGGGCTGGGGAGGGCGTGGGCAGGGCAGGGCCGGGCCGAGAAGGCGGGAGTGATCGGGGGAGGGAGGACGGCCCAGAGGGAGGAGACAGAAAGCAGGGGAAAGCGGAGGAGGCAGGTGGGGCGAGAGAGGAAGGAGGTGGGCCAGGCGGGGGAAAGACGGCAGGGAAGGAAAGCAAAGACACAGGAGAAAGAAGTCACTGCAGGTGCAAGCCAGCTGCACCGTGTTGCCCTCCAGGCTCTCCCTCCCCTGCTCCCACTCCCATCCCACGTCCATCCCTGGGGACGGGGTTGGGGTCTACTCACCAGTGCAGGGGGCCTCTGGGGGGTCGGAGCTGGCCCGGTAGAAGCCCTCCAGGCAGGGGCACACAGGGGCCGCAGGGTCAGGGGCGAGGCTGCGGGCAGGGCACGGTGAGCAGGGGGCATTCCCAGCCGAGGCCTTGTAGGACCCCCTGGGGCAGGCTGAGGGGCACAGGAGGGTAGAGGCCTCAGGCCCACCCTGTCCATCCCCTCCTGAGCCCCCCACACCTGCACACAACCATCCTCCCAGCCTTCTGAGCTCTATCTCCTCCTCACCCCTCTCCCCCCTTTTTCCCTCCCTCAGCCAGAGATTACTTCTGCCATTTTGCTGGCACAGAATTACATCTCCATTGACGGAAAAAGTGAGGTGTGGTAGGGGCTATAGCAGAGCAAGCGCCAGATGTAGCTGCCTGGCTCGACTGCGTAATCCTCCCTTTGCCGCAAGATCATTCGTTACAGCTGTATCCACGGCCTTCTACCTGGCCCTGGGGTGAACCACCCCCCGCTAGATGGCAAATGCGGACAAAGGACCCCATCCCAAGACAGCCTAGGCGTTTAACTCCTTTCATCTCCACCCCTTCTCAGGCCTGCAGCCCTAGGATCCCCAGAAGGTTCTATAAGTTTCAGATTAGAGGCTGAGAGCAAGCTTGTGCGCTTTAGGAAATAAACCTGGAGAAAACAGGGGTCCTTTCCTAAAATAACTTATTCCTGACCTTCTGGGGACAAAATGAAGTGTGGGCTCGTTCGGGAGAGGATCCCTAAGGTGGGGGGCAAGTGCGAGGGAGCGGGGTCTCACCTTGGCAGGCCTTGTCTCCGCGAGCAGGCTCGTGCCCGGGCTGGCAGCGGCAGCCCCCAACAGCTACCATCCACTTGCCCTCCCCGTTGCAGTGCAGCCTGGGAGGGCTGCCTCCTGCCTGGCCCCCTCCTCCATCCTCCTCGGGCTCTGCGTGCGCCACACAGGTGCCCGCGGCCGCCACCAGGGAGGCCCCCCCGGCCCCACTGGCCTGCGTCTCAGGAAAGGTGGCGAAGGCGCGGAGCACGGAGGGACAGGCGTAGGAGAAGAGCTTGACCGCCACGAGGGCCAGGCAGGCCCCGGTGTCCTGGAAAGCCACGTAGAAGCCGCGCTGGGTCAAGGGCCCGAAGCTCCGCTCCTTTACGTTCAGCTGCAGCCCCGCCCGCTGCCCCGCCCCGCGCGGACCCACCGCCCACGCTGAGGAGGCGGGGAAACTCTCATCCGCCGCGATCGTGTCCACCTTGGTCCACCGTTTGAGGTGCCAGGAGGAGATGCTGTCGGAGCGGTCGGGCTCCTCGGCCTGGCGGTAGTAAAGCGTGAAGGTCTCCCGGCAGGTGCCCCCCGCCACGCCCAGGCTGGAGCACGCCCGCACGGAGAAGTGCATCCGGATGTGCGCCCTCTGGGCCCCTCGCCGCTCCACAAAGTGTGTCTGCAGCCAGTTGTCCTGCCCGGGGCCGGGAGGGGCCCCGGCCACGTGGCATGCCTCGAAGGTCCGAGTCAGGCGTTGCTGGTCATCCAGAACACTCACTTCGTCCCACTGCAGGGAGGACCACAGAGGGCATTAGCTGCTCCGGCCTGGAAAGGTGCAGGGAGGCGGGGGCATATCCCTCCAGGTGAAACTTAGCATTAATGATATGCAAAGCAGCTGAGGATACCCGGAAGTGCTGGTCCTCTAGAGGGCAGGCATCTTGTCCCGTCCATCTCTGCTCAGGGTTTCCTCCCCAGACTCAACACGCTAGCGGGGCGGGGGGGGGGAGGGGGGCGTTGGGTTCAGCGTGCCACTCACCCCACCTGGTGGGTAGGTGAGCCAGCCAATCTCAGATGTCTCTCCAGTGGTGTCCAGCAATACCTCTGCCCAGTGATAAGAAGGGGCACGCGGTTAGCAGGCCTTCAGCCAGCAGGTCTCACCCCACCCCATTCCCATTAGGAAAGAGAATTGCCCTCCCAGGTTCCTTGAATCAACTAACAGGAGCGCAGCTGTCTGTGGGGAGCCTTTCTCTGAAACCTTCCCCCTTCCTCTCCCCCTTCAGATGTCTTCACCCTTTCCTGCCTTCTCTGAAAGGCATCTTGTCCCGTCCATCCTCTGCCCGGGTTTCCTCCCCAGACTCAACACGCTAGCGGGGCGGGGGGGGGGGAGGGGGGCGTTGGGTTCAGCGTGCCACTCACCCCACCTGGTGGGTAGGTGAGCCAGCCAATCTCAGATGTCTCTCCAGTGGTGTCCAGCAATACCTCTGCCCAGTGATAAGAAGGGGCACGCGGTTAGCAGGCCTTCAGCCAGCAGGTCTCACCCCACCCCATTCCCATTAGGAAAGAGAATTGCCCTCCCAGGTTCCTTGAATCAACTAACAGGAGCGCAGCTGTCTGTGGGGAGCCTTTCTCTGAAACCTTCCCCCTTCCTCTCCCCCTTCAGATGTCTTCACCCTTTCCTGCCTTCTCTGAATCTTTTCCACTTCCCATCGGTGCTGGCTCTCCCCTGGCAGGTGGGGGGTTCTCCCCGCCCTCTTACCTTCCAGAGCCAGGACTGAGGACACCAGCGCCAGGACCCACAGGCCACACACCATGCCCGCCACCCTGCTCCCTGACGGGGCAGCCCGCTCAGCAGCCATGAGGCATCTTCAGGGCTCCCACCATTGCTCTGGCCACCACCCTGCTCCCAGGTGGGGCTGCTGCTTCGTAAGACTGGGGTCTGCAGCCAAGCTGGCTTCCTAGGGAGACACAAAGGACCAGAGGAGGCGGTGGGAGGGAACCGCATTGCTTCAGAGTTGGCCCTGGGTCTCCCCCTGTGGCTCGCAAAGTGCCCCAGCACCAACCATGGGTGAGGCCAGCAGGAGGCTGACTCTCTCCTGACCTCTGTCAAGTCCACCATCTTGGAGGACCATGTGCCCGGTCACCCACTACACTCCCCAGGTGACCCATCTCTGAGCATCTGTTTCTCATGGCCCTCCCCTTTAGAGCACCGGGTAGTTCTGGGCCAGTCTTACCCCTTTGCTTCTGGAAGGAGCTATTCAAGTTCTTTCTCTTCATTTACTCTCCTCCCTTCCTCCTACGGCCACCCTGCATAGAAAATCAGAAGATTCTTCTCATTAAAAGCAGGCGAGTTAGAAGCTACTCCTTCCCTGGGGACACACGGTTGCCCCCTGCCCAACACCTCCCAACCCCCATCAGACTCGGATACTCTAGACATTTCAGAGAGGCAGTGAAGCGAGAGGCACCGAAGAAGGAGAGCTGGGGGGTATGATGGGAGGGAGGGTGTGAGAGCAGACGCAGGAAAGAACATAAGCGGAAAGACTCCATCCGATAAAGGAGCCAGGACAGAGACGGGATAGAGCTCTGTAGGTCTGGCTTACCTACGTTTTAGGAACCAAGGTCCTCTCTCCACAAGGGGCACATTTTTCCTCTGGCTTACGGAAAAATAAATGTACGCCTCATGCATATGAAAAGATGCTCCCTAGTTTGCTCACAATGAAAGGGAGGCATGTTGAAACACCAGTGAAATGCCATTTTGTTCTACGAGATTAACAATGCCTGGGTGGGGAAGGTGTGCGAAATAGGGTCTCTTGCATTCATTGCGCATATGGGCTCAAGTTGGTGTATCCTCTTAGAAGGACAGTTGGTGACGGCTATCAGCAGCTTCACTTCTAAGAATCTGTCGTCCTTCAGGTATCCTATACTTGGATCCTTTTGCACAGATGTTCGAACAAGAATATTTACTGCAGCATTGCTTGTAAGGGAAAAGACTGTAAAGTAACTGTTCATCAATAGGAAGATGGATAAAAAATTATGGCACAAGCTTCAGAAGGAATAAGGGCTAGTGTTTATGTACTGATATGAAAGTAATTTCCAAGTGAAAGTACATAGTCCATTGCAGAGCCATATACAGTATGCTCCCGATTGATGGGTAACTTAAGAAGGACCTACATATACATATGTATGTGAGGATCTTTAAGAAAAGGCAGACAAAAACCTGGGAAGAAGGGGAGAGGGAGAGGAAGCGGGCTAGTGCAAGAGACACTTACTCTCACTATATCCCCTTAAATTTTTATATTTTAAAAATCTTGCATACATATTATTTTTCAATGAAATCATTAAAATTTCATTCAAATCCATAAATAATAACTGTTTAATAAAACGAATCAAAATAGCGTTTATGCTCTCAAAATGATTTCACGCTTTCATGTAAAACATTCCCGAGCCTTAAGAAGCATAGCGCTACGGCTCACAAGCACGTGCCCAGAAGCCCTGGCTGCCTCCAGGGTCACGGTGAAGACAGCAGGCTCAGGCCTTCCTTTGCTGGTTGGTCTAAGGTTAGTGGTGAGCTATGTCTGTCCTTGTGACTGAGTCTCAAAAGTCTGTGAGTTGCATGGACAGTAGAGGTCATTTATTTCTGTTGAGAAGAAAACAAGAGGCATGTTTCTCAAAAGACACGAGTTTGAGAGTAAGAAAAAAAAAAGTCAGTTGGAAGTTGGAACCTAAAAATTACACATTTCACACTGAAGCTGAAACTAAGCAATTAAACTATATTTAATTTTGATAAATATGAGAATCATGATTTGATTTCTGTTCATCTAATTTTTTCAGTTAATGCTGGCTATGCTGTAAGCTGAAGCCGTCAGTGTTATCTCCAGGTGGTTTTCATGAAAAGACACCATTTCTGCATCTGCATGGGCTGACATGTAGTGCATGTCTGCCAAGTAGCCACTGAAATTTACCTCTCATGCCTCTAGAACCCTATATGAGAAACAGAGAGTTCAATTTATAGCCTATGGAGGCAAGTAAGGAGCATTTCCAAATCTTCACGTTGTATATCTTAAACTTACACAATATTATATGTCAATTGTATCTCACTAAAGCTGGGGGGAAAAAGAAGCATTTCCATAGGGCAAATTATTCCTAAGAAACAGAGGTTCTTTGCAAATACTGTCCCAAATGCTACTAGAATCATTCACATGTAAAATCAATGTTTCAAGCAGAACCGGGAGATGGTAAAGTAAAAAGCACTGTCCCATCATCAACGGCTGTTTAAAAACTATCCTAAAGTAATTCATGTTGTAGATATACACCCCACCCCGACTCTCAATGACTTAATTTGGAGCCATGCTTGACACACCAGAGCAGACCAGATTCTGGCTGAAGAAACTTAGTTATAACCTTCGGTCTTCTGGATCCGAATCGAAAAGAGGTTCTCATCAAACAGCAAAAGTACACTTCTGGGAACTTGAAGGTTCTCAACCATTTCTTTGAGAAATGGTCACAGAGTCTTTAGGAAGGCTGTTATCAAGAACTGAAAATGCCAGCAAAACGTCTTTAAACAGTGAAGGCTATTACACCATTTGCCCAGCAAATAGTCTTTAAAATAGCCTCTTTCAGTTAGAACATGGATGGATTCTGGAATCTGTACAAAGAAGAAACTATAAGTACCATGTCTTCTTAAACTTATAACTAGACAAATAATCCTGGAGAAGGAATAGTGAACACTTTGGAATATCCCAGTGAATTTTTTTCGAGAGACAGCCAAACATGAGAGAAAAGGATGACCAGCAGATCATATCAGCTGTGCAGTATGGAACAGTCTAGAAGATGAATGGCCAAGCATTCGCTTTGATGACCCACAATACAAGTAACAGGGTGGCTTGTGGCTACAATAGGGCGTGTGCGCATAGCCTTAGTATGCATCTTGATGACAACGTGAAGCTGGCCTCTCTCCAGAAGATCCAGAAGAGAGCAGACACAATTATAAAACACGCTAAATCCATTCAGTTTCTGTTGTCAAGAGGAATCAGGAAGCAAAGAATAAAGTGGAGACATCACATGCAGATTGCCACAAGTAATTTTCTGAAATTTTACGAAGAACAAAGACAGTCATTAAAAAGAAATGGTTGAGGACCTTCAAGTACCCAGAAGTGTACTTTTTGCTGTTTGATGAGGACCTCTTTTCGATTCGGATCCAGAAGACCGAAGGTTATAAATAAATTTCCTCAGAAAAAAATTGTTGCTGAGTGAGACTAGGAAGTTAGGTCAGTTCTTACGTATCAAACAAAGCAGATAAATCTGAGTCTTTTATTTTTTTAATGTATAAAAAGAAACTGAGTGTACTTCTATGGTAAGGATAAAAATAAGGACAGAGGGAACTTTATTAAGACACGGAAGAAATTGCTGTCAACTAATTCCTGCCGCTGCAGAGTCTTTTGAAACAAGATTCAAAGGCGGAAATATAAGTGACGAGAGCACGCAGCTCCATCACATGCCTGGAATACACAAGAAGCAGGACTTAGAACTTGATTTTCAAAGGTGCCTTCGATGGCTGAGGACGAGGACATCTTTCCGCATTTGGTCCAGGAGTGCGCCCTGGGAGCAGACAATCACATCCCTGCTGCCACACAGAGGGAGACGGGCCTCTGTAAGGCCAGCCCCTCACCCTCTTCCCCGTGGCCTGCTTGAGATTCCTCTATCTCCTCCAGCTCATGAAAGGAATCGGTCACGGTTTAGAAATCCTCTAACCCCTGAAAAAGCAGAAAACTGATCTCCATCAGGAAAACAGTCATATTTCAGATGTGTATTGGTTTTATATATATTTTTTTGTTTGTTTTGTTTTTTTTGCGGTACGCGGGCCTCCCTCTGCTGTGGCCCCTCCCGTTGCGGAGCACAGGCTCCGGACGCGCAGGCTCAGCGGCCGTGGCTCACGGGCCCAGCCGCTCCGCGGCACGTGGGATCCTCCCAGACCGGGGCGCGGACCCGGTTCCCCTGCATCGGGGGGCGGACGCGCAACCACTGCGCCACCAGGGAAGCCCTGTGTATTGGTTTTAAAAATATAAAACACCAGGAGCAGCAGAAATGTGGATGTAAAATGATAGCTCAGAAAATGAGACTGATTAGACAAAGTTTCTTGTGATAAAAATTGCACTCTATGACCAGATTTTTTTTTTTCCTCAGCTCCTCTTCTGGTTATACCGTTTTATATCTTTCTGATACAGTAGGGACACGAGAGCCACAAGCTTGCTACAGTTCTTTCGTTTACAAAAACATGACAGTTTCATAGGTAGCAGGATTGTATTTTGTTTTCACAAAATGGCAAAGATTAAAGATGTGTAGAATCTTAGCCTCTAAATCATAGCTTATGAGTTCTGTTATCTATAAAAATGAAAGATTTAAAAAGAAATGAGTGGGCTTCCCTGGTGGCGCAGTGGTTGAGAACCTGCCTGCCAAAGCAGAGGACACGGGTTCGAGCCCTGGTCTGGGAGGATCCCACATGCCGTGGAGCAACTGGGCCCGTGAGCCACAACTACTGAGCCTGCGCGTCTGGAGCTTGTGCTCCGCAACAAGAGAGGCCGCGATAGTGAGTGGCCCCCGCTTGCCACAACAGGAGAAAACCCTCGCACAGAAACGAAGACCCAACACAGCAAAAATAAATAAATAAATGAGTAAATCTGTAAGAATTGAAGAAGTTTACTGTGCTCAAATTAAAATGCTAAATATGATAATTTATGAACAAACCAAGCTGACTTAAATATAATTTATGCACCTCGATCCACAAAGTGAATTTTTAAAAATTAAATAATCTGGGCTTCCCTGGTGGCGCAGTGGTTGAGAGTCCGCCTGCCGATGCAGGGGACACGGGTTCGTGCCCCGGTCCGGGAGGATCCCACGTGCCGCGGAGCGGCTGGGCCCGTGAGCCATGGCCGCTGTGCCTGCGCGTCCGGAGCCTGTGCTCCGCAACGGGAGAGGCCGCAACAGTGAGAGGCCCGCGTACCGCAAAAAAAAACAAAAAAAAAAAAAGCAAAATAACTCCTATCCCTGGATAGTCTTTAAGCTTATCTCCCAAGAAGTTCAAATTGTCCCACTGATTATGCCATGCTTTTCTTATAGGCTGTCAAGCATCCTGTAAGCAAAGGTCTGCAACTTCAAAGAGAAAGAGGGGGACAGAGAGGGCTACACACTCCCGCGCGCCTACCCTTCTCCATAAAATTCTTCCTAGTAGCAATCACCTTTCTTCTCTTCGACCTAGAAATTGCCCCCCTACTTCCTCTTCCCTGAGCAATCCAAACAAACAATCTAAAAACAATACTTACCATGGCCCTACTCCTAATCTCCCTGCTAGCAGCCAGCCTAGCCTACGAATGAACCCAAGAGGGCTTAGAATGAGCCGAATATGGTATTTAGTTTAAAATAAAACAAGTGATTTCGACTCACTAGACTGTGATCAAACACAAATACCAAGTGTCCCTAGTCCACATAAACATCATAATAGCCTTCACCATATCCCTCGTAGGCCTACTAATATACCGATCCCACCTAATATCCGCACTCCTCTGCCTAGAAGGCATGATACTATCACTATTCATTTTAACAGCCCTCACAGTTCTAAACTCGCACTTCACCCTAGCCAGCATAGTCCCAATCATCCTCCTAGTTTTCGCAGCCTGCGAAGCAGCCATCGGACTAGCCCTGCTAGTCATAATTTCCAACACATACGGCACCGACTATGTCCAAAGCCTCAACCTCCTCCAATGCTAAAATTTATGATTCGGAACGCACACCGGGCATGCCCGCAAAGTGAGCCCCGACAGGGAAGCAGAGCAGCCTGCAGGGGCCAGCAGGGCGAGGGAAGGTCCCAAGGGCAGAGAGGCCAATGGTTTTAAGTGGCTGGTGTGTCTCACACCTGTTAGCCGCAGGGTCAGCGTGGGAGGGGTCAGCACCCCAGGCCCTGTCGTCTGTCCCGTTCTGCAGCTGTTAAACGCCCAGAAAATTCCAGTATAATCCTTGCTCAGCTCAATGCTGCAGCCTCTACCCCTTAATCTCTACCTCGGTCTCAGTAGGTCTCTTTGAGATCTGGCCACCCGCCCTGAAAAGGATCCCAGCGGCCTTTAAGGAGGCATCCTGAGCAGACAGTGAGAGGTAGCTTTCCTCCGGCGCTTCTAGCCCCTGCTGCCCTGGCTGGAGAAGCCAACGTGCGGATTGGCTAGGACACATTGGCTAGCACACTGTCCTAGCAGAGGACAGTGCTACGTCCCCGGAGGCCTCCAGCCCCGGAGAAGATCCCCCAGAGCACGCAGAGGCAGACAAATGTGCCTCCCACTCCCCGGCTGGCTGTGCAGCTGGGGGAGGCTTTTAAGATGCAGGCAGTGTCTGGGTCTAGCCAGACAGCCACTTAGAATGAGCCACTCTGGCTGTGCATGATGGGGGGACACGCGTGGCCCTGGTAAAGGGCATAAGGGAGGGTGTTGGGGCAGTTGGTGCATATACAGGAGAGATGAGTAAGTGGAAGACTGTGGAAGAAAGCCCATGAGGGCCAGAACCGGTGCCCGTGAGAGCAAGTGTGAGAGTGTGTAAGGGAGAGTGTATATAAGGTGAGATGAGTGTGGAGCAGGAGAGAGTATGCGCTGGGTGTGTGTGTGTGTCAGCACGCACATCCCTGCAGATACCGAGTGGTCCTCACGCTGCTGGCATATGCCCATGAGCCCTTCCCCCTCACCCTGGGTCTGTCCCTACTCCACCCCTAGTTGCACTGTCAACCTCTCTCTGCCCCGGGAGTTGTTCCTGTGGAAACACCTGGGCTGGGAGAGGAAGGTACGCAGGGAAGTAGAGAAAGGGAAACCTCAGGCTCAAAGCCCCCCAAACCCCAGCATCCCCATTCCACCTGGTGGGGACACAAGGCCAAGGGCCCAGCTCTGGAGATGGTGATCCGCTGGGAGAGCATCTGGCCCTGCCCGGAGGAGGGATGGTCCCTTCCTCCGCTCAGCCCATCACTGCCTGTTGCTCCCTGGCATTCTGATGAGAGAGCGGCCCTTGCCTGCCATCTTCTTGTGCCCTGAAGGAACCGACAGACTCTAAAGAAGTCCTCTCTTCCCCAGGTCACTAGGCAGGTACGTACATAGGAGCCCACACCCTAATTTCCTGCAATAAAAAATGTGCATTGCCCTGAAAGAGCCAAGCGGCCCCTCTGAACAGCACCTGGCAAGTCTCAGAGCCCCAGTGTCCATCACTTGGGCGGTTTCCCTGGCCTGCCAGCTTCCCACAGCTCCTTTCCCATTAAACGGGCATCTCTCCTTCTAGAGCCTGAGTCAAGTTCCCTGGGCGGGCACAGGGCCCGGGGTTAACTGACTGGGAACAGGCCCAGCCACTTCTCTCCCTGGGCACTGCCCGGGACATTACAACATCGGCTACACTGGGCCCCTGCCAGCTCCCCCAGGGATGGGAGGAGAGAGGGTGCTAGACGGCCGAGACTGGTGGGTCGGGGTGCCGGGCAGCCAGGGCCACGCACCCAGATGTAAAGCGATGGGCTGGAGCTGGGGCAGAAACAAGCAGTAGACTTTGGTTGTAATTTGGGGGTCAGGGCTGGGGAGCAGGAACCAAGCCTTCCCTCCACTCCAGGGCTTATGGGTGGTGATGGGGCTGCGGGAGCAGGATAGGCTGTGGGGAGCTGGGGGCAGGTGTGCTATCAACCTCCTTGCTCCTCCCAGCTCCACCGGGATTGGAGACCTGCCACTGGAGTCAGAGGGGTGGGCAATCCTCTTCAGCAGGCTGGGAGCCCGGCCTCTTCCAGGACCCCTAGATCAGGAACCCCTATATCAGAGCCAACCGAGTGTCTCTGGAAACACCGTGGGGGATCGCAGCAGCAGGCTTATCGGGGTGTCACTGACGGCTCGTCACAGGCGGGGGTGGGGTGGGAGCCAGGCTGGCCGGGTCCGCACCCCTCCCGAACCCCGCTCTCGCTTTGGGGACGGAGACTCAGCACTCCCCCACGAGGACCCCCCGGATCTGCAGAGGCCCTGTCTGGAGGGCCCCTTTACTTCTGCAAACCCGAAATCCTGTCCCCAGGCACGCAGGCCCCCGGCCCCCCACGCCGCCCGCGACCCCCGGGCTCACCTTCGCGCCGGCCGCAGGCTCAGCAGGTCTGCGCCCCGCGAGGCCCCGCGCTGGAGCCGGGGCTCCGGGCGCTCACCGGGGCCGCCCGCCTCTCCGCCCGGGTGCAGGGACCAATCTTCTCCGCGGCGCGGGTCCGCGCGGCGGCAGGGGCTGCTCCGGAGGCGGGGCGCCGGGGATCGTGAGGGGCCCGCGTCGCGCTCGCCCGCGCCGCGCTGGGTCGCGGGTCCCGCCGCCCGCTGCTCTGCTCCCGAGCGGCGGCTGGAGAGAGCGCAGCCCGGCCCGCCCCCTCCGCGTCCCTCCCCGCCCGGCCCGCCCCCTCTCCGGCCCCTTCGGCCGCTCTCCCCCTCTCTCCCCTCTTCCGGGGATCCCAGCCCGCCCTCTCGGCCTCGGCGGCGTGTGCGCGGCGCCCGCTCCGCGGCCCCGGCGCGCGGGGCTCGCCCGGGGCCTGCCCGTGCGCCGGGCCAGGGGACGTGGGCGCGGAGGATGGCGCGCGGGCCGGGCTGGGGGAGGCGGCCCGCCGGGCGGCCGGGAGCTCTGTTTCAAGCCCCCGGGGCGGGTGCGGGCTCCGGCGCTCGGAGAGCTGCGCCACTGGTACCCAGGGCAGGGCAGGGGCACCCGCGCCCCCTCGCCTCCCCTGCTTTTCTGCTTCAACTCCAGGAACTCAACCCGCTGTTTTAGTTCCCACTCAGATTTGAACTAAGGTGGGCGTGAGCTGAGAAAAAGAGAGAGAAGGAGAAGGGGGTGGAGGGAAAGACAAACTGAGAATTTAGAGGGTGCGGAGGTGGGCCGGGGGTGGATAGGCAGTCAGGGTACGAAAGGGTCTCTGATCTAGCCTTCAGCTCTTCTCCGCGTTGATGACCCTGGATCTTGCTCAGCTGGGGCTTCTGACTCCACCCGCCCTCCCTCCATCCTCTCCGAAGGGCAGGGAAGCCTGGGTCTCGAAGGGGAGGTTCCGAGGTCGGTGCCAGGAGCTTACACTGCCGGGCAAGTCGCTGCACCTCTGGGTGCCTCTTGCCTCGCCCGCTCCCCAGAGGGAAATTCCCCACACGGATGAGAGGCGGTGGAAGGTACTCGCAGCGGGTGCCTGGAAGGGTTGAGGAACGGAGGGGGCGCCGCG
Organism: Physeter macrocephalus; assembly: GCF_002837175.3. Taxonomy (NCBI): domain Eukaryota; kingdom Metazoa; phylum Chordata; class Mammalia; order Artiodactyla; family Physeteridae; genus Physeter; species Physeter macrocephalus. The sequence goes on from NW_021146524.1 coordinate 21,238, forward strand.
AGGAAGAAAGGTTTCTGCCCACCCGTAGCCTCCTCTCAAACCCGGGACAGGATTGGGGTTCTATTGTTCCGGTCCTAACAGCACTGAGCTGAGGCCTTGCTGCGAAGTGTTGCTACCACCTGCTGGCTCTTTCAAAGACCACAAGTATCAGGGAGTCTGGCTTATTCTCCCGCCCCCAGCCTCCCATATTACCCTGTCCCACATCATTCTCCTGCGTTCTTCATTTATTCACGACACCTTTATTAAAGCACTAGCTGCAAATGGGCTGGTCAAAACTGGTACTTAAGGAGCATTCAGAAATCCAAGAACATTGTGAGAGGTCTCTGAGCCAACAGCACAATAAGCGGAACAATGAAACTCATTAGGAGGCACCTGGGAGAAACACAGGCTTTAATGAATTGACCGAATGAGTGATATAAAGAAAGGCAAAGGCGACTGAACTAATCCCCGCTGGGCAAGGGGCTTGTTTACTCTCAATATCTGAGTCAGTTCATAAGCCTAATGCTGTTAAGGGATTCTGCATTTGGACATCCAAATAATAAGTCCACCCACATTGGTGAGTGTATCTGTTTCTGCTCTTTGCTCTGAAACTCAGTGGTAGAGAATTGCCTTCATTTCCAAATCAGCTCTCCCCAAGACCTTGAAAGACTTCTGTGGAGAAACCTGGCTTTATATGCAATGTTATATAACTCACGATCCTAGATATAGTAATAATTTGACTGTCAGAAAGCTATGGGTATATTGGAAACTTTTGTAAAAAGCATATGATTAAATTATGTTAAAAATAAAAGTATCAATCAAACCAAAACATAGAAGTAACTTTATAAAACCCAGAAGTTCTAACAGTAATTTGCAATTCATCATATATTGACATTATAGCAAAAAATATCTCTATTCCTTTCTATCGTCTGACAAAGCTCATTTTTTATACCACCCATTTAGGTGCCTATAATATGAAATTAAGTTTTTGTTGTCTGAGGCTTATGTAATTAGGTTTTTTTTTTTCTTTTGTTAATATTTGAGAGGGATCCGGTCTTCAAAGAAAGCTCCCTTGTACCCTGGAGGCAAGGAGGTTTAAATTTATGATGACAATTTGCCCTGTATCATAATCTCCTATGTGTTATCAAACTAAATTTTAAAAGCAGGTGGATAGCACAGAATGCATTGTTAAGTGATGCTGCCATCTGCAGCTATTAGAAAACAAAGTAATAAGTTCCGTCTTAAAGTTGGGCATAAATCCTTTCTAAAATTTGTCCAGTGCCTGGCACACATTAGGTGCTTAGAAGTGTTTTAGAATAAGTGAATAAAAAGTAATAGTATTTAGGGGCTTCCCTGGTGGCGCAGTGGTGGAGAGTCCGCCTGCCGATGCAGGGGACACGGGTTCGCGCCCCGGTCCGGGAGGGTCCCGCGTGCCGTGGAGCGGCTGGGCCCGTGAGCCAAGGCTGCTGAGCCTGCGCGTCCGGAGCCTGTGCTCCGCAACGGGAGAGGCCACAACAGTGAGAGGTCCGCGTACCGCAAAAAGAAAAAACGCTCCGCAATGGGAGAGGCCACAACAGTGAGAGGCCCGCGTACCGCAAAAATAAATAAATAAATAATAATAATAGTATTTAAATTTGCTCTGTGCTGAAGGGCAGGACCTAATAAAGTCTGTAGCTCACAGAAGTCATTATGTTGGGACACAACCATCTACAATGTAAATTTGGAGCCAAAAGAAGATCCTGAGCAGAAAACTCCAGGTGATTTGAGATGGCTCTTTGACTGCTTCTGGTTTGGTTTGGTTTGGTTTTTCTGTTTTTGCCTCCTTCTTGGGTTTCTCTCTCTCCAACATCCGTCACTCCCCAAGGATGTGCGATTTTCTTCTTTTTTATTTCCCTCTAGGATGGCTAATGCAAGCTGATATTCTAAACAAAGAGCTTTGTAAGTAATTTCAGGGATAAGAATTCTAGTAAACAGCAAGAAAGCAACTTGCTGAGCCCCCAGATCTCTTATTCCAAGACGTGAGTTATAGCTCCAGATGCACACGCTCACAGGGTCCCTGGCATGTCCCTGAACTGTCTCCAGGCTCTGTGGCCTCTAGGGGCAGTCTTCTCCAAAGCTGGAGTCTGGTCTCCAAACATTTTGGCCTATAAAAGTGTCAAACGCCCAATTTATTTTATTTTATTTTTTTTCTGTTTAGAAACTTCTAGAGTAAACCTACAGGACTGGTTTGTTTGAAAGACAAACCTAGTTTGCAACTGAGTTGTACACCAGTGGTGACTGATAACCGGAATGCTCACTGGATGTGAGTGATCTTCAAAGTTTACCCATCGGAGTCTTACACTTTTGCATTACTTTAACCGAATGATAATTAAAAGACATTCAGAGGTATTAGTGCACAGAGAGAAAGAGAAGGGCGCTTCTCTCCTGATAGGATGTTTAATCAGTTAGAGATTGACGTCAGCTGCATGTAAGGGACGACTCAAGGAATTCAGGGATGCTATGGCAGCCCCAGGTCAACAAGACTTAGGTTTCTGCCCCTCCACCTGTAGGGTGAAGCCTTGTTCTCAGGTTGTCGGCCCATCAGCCAGAGCTCCAATGATAAGGTCTATTAGTTTCAGTCAAGAAATCGAAGATGGGCACAAAATAAAGGGCATAGTTTCAGCCGAGTTAAGACTCTTTAAAGATCCTTCCTGGGGGCTTTACCCAGTGACTTCTCCTTGTATATTATTGGCCAGAGAGTACAGGTGCACCAAATAAAATTAAAGCTCTGTTAGTGAGAGAGGAGAAGGGAAAGAATGTTAGACAAGCAACCAGCAGCCTCCACCGCAAATGAGCTGAGATGATCACAATTACCTACTTTTCCTGCAATCTATGAAGACGGAGGCTTTTCATAAGACATCCTTGCAGCCCACCCCTCCAGGCCATCATCTTTAATACATATTTTTTAAAAAATAAATAAATTTATTTATTTATTTATGGCTGCGCTGGGTCTTCGTTTCTGCGCGAGGGCTTTTCTCTAGTTGCGGCGAGCGGGGCCCACTCTTCACCGCGGTGCGCGGGCCTCTCACTGTCGCGGCCTCTCTTGCTGCGGAGCACAGGCTCCGGACGCGCAGGCTCAGTAGTTGTGGCTCACGGGCCCAATTGCTCCGCGGCATGTGGGATCTTCCCAGACCGGGACTCGAACCCGTGTCCCCTGCACTGGCAGGCAGATTCTCAACCACTGCGCCACCAGGGAAGCCCTTTAATGCCTATTTTTAAAGTTCAAAGATGATTCCTAGGAAGTTAATGGAGTGAATGGAATGCTAGGCGCCTCCTTTTACTAGAATAACTATGCCACCATCTCAAAAGAAAAATCCTCTGCAGTTATTCATATAAACCAGAAGAGTTGAAAACACTCCAGATTTTAATAAGAGTTCGGGCAAACCCCATGTGCGGGACAGGGTTGACATGGGTGCCACACCACTCTGCCCCTTCCCTTGTCCATGCTGTGTCTTCTCCCTTTGGATCCAGACAGGGTGCAATGATCTACAACACGGAGCAGCTGATCCCATGGTCCGCTCTTCCAGTCACATGCAGTCTTGTCCTCTAGCTCTGGTCCCAGACCATGTTCTCTGAAAACATCCACATCCCCCACCCCCGCAAAAAATAGAAAGGGTGACCTGCGTTGCCGCAAGATCTGCCACTAGCTCTAGATGTGGCTGGAGCATTTCCTAGCTCTCAGGCTGCTAGATGTTCCCTTGCCTTAGACAATAGTTCTCTCTCTCCGTTCGTATGGGATTCTGGA
>NW_021146525.1:0-25000 GCF_002837175.3 Physeter macrocephalus
TTTTTTCATTGTCTGTGACTCAAACCCAGGGTATCTCTCCTCCAACAAAGATGCAGCTGGTCTTTGGTGTGTGCTCTGGGACTGCACCTGATGGGAGAGGAAAGATCCTGTGTTCCAGGGCCCTGGGTCTGTGTCGGGACCAGCAGGGTCACGGGAAAAACAGTGGTGGAAAAAAAAAAAAAAATGAGGGGATGAGGTAGGCAGGGGGAGGGGAGGAGAGGTGTGCCCTCACAGAGATGGGGAGGGGAGGCACGCCTGCCTGAAACCTAGGAGGCCTCAACTGACACCTGACACCATCATGTGACTTTAGACCAGTGACTTAGCCCCTCTGAGCCTCAGTTTCCATATCTGGGAATTCAGATTCCTGCCCTACCTCTCTCCTTGCTTGTAAAACTCAAATGAACCGTAGGAGATGAGAAAGGGCACTGAAATACATATTGACAATTCCTCACTCATGTAACAGGTCCTCACTGGGCATTATGACTCCTGAATAAGACGGTTTGGGGGGAGGGTGGCAGGGTGGCAGGACCACATCAGTGTCTGTCTTTCCGTAAGCTCAGATCTCCAGCAGCTTCCCTTCCTCTTTAGTCATGAAAGATATTACTGATTGTGCTTTCTCTTTTAAACTCTCATAACCTCCTGACAAGGTAGCTGCAATCATTTCTTCTCCTTTTCGGATGCTTAATGAGCTTAAGCGACTTGCCGAAAGTCACACAGAAAATAAATGATGAACTGGGATTAGAACTCAGGTCCATCAGTTTCCAAAGTCTATGTTCTTAACTCCTACAAGGCACCATCTTCCAAGGCTCCCTTCCCATCCACCCATTCATCCATCTGTAGATCAACCCATCCATCCATCCATCTGTCCATTCATTCTCCACCCATTTCTTTATCCCACTATTTACCCCTCCCTCCATCCATCCATTCTCCACCATGCATCCATCCATCAATACACTCATCCATAGATCCAGCCATCTATCCATCTATCCACCTACCCATCCACCTGTCCATCCACTTATCTACTCATCCATTCAGACTCCCTCCCTCTCTCCCTCCCTCCCTTCCTTCCTTCTTTCCTTCCTTCCTTCCTTCAAGCTTCCTTCCTTCCTCCCTCCCTCCCTCTTCTCCTCTACTCTAGACTAGGGAGGTGTGAGGCAGATTCACCTCTATTCTGGAAGAATAAGTCTGCATCTTCAATTCTGTCACTCCAGTGTGGGTTGACGCATTCCTCAGACAAGACTTGAGGCTCCTGGGACACATTCTGTTTCAGTCTGTGGTGGTAGCCCATCCCCCCTCCATCTGCCCCATCTCCTTCTGGGTAGATGAAGGTCCCAGCAGCCCCCAGGGAGATAAGACTAATGTCAGTGACCCCTCAGCCCTCTCATGTTCCCTCAGAACTCCTGAACACATAGAGAGCAAAGTTCAAGGGGCTCCTTAGTCTCAGCCTTCTCATCTATGAAATGGGGATCATCTTATCTCCCCCAGAATCCCTGGTCCCTCTAACACAAGCTCACTGCCATCCTCAATCAGGCTGCACTGAGAAAGCCCCCATCTGACATCAAGCTTAGTTAGTCCTTTTAGAGAACTGAACACCTGCATATGCACAATCACATTTAATTCTCATAGGTATCTGAGAGGTGAATGTTACTATCGTTTCCCTCCCATGCCCTCATACCGATTACTGTCTTCTGTGTGCCAGGCCGGTCTTTACCAAAAATACAGGTGATTCAAGCACCTGTATCAATTTTTCCCTACCCCCATACCTCCAGGACTATTATTTATTTAATATATTTCATTTTAAATGACCCTTTTTTGACACAAGTAAACATATATCAAAAGAACCTTTGCATCACTTTTACAAACGGACAGCAAATATCATCTGCTATAAGTAAAAGGTATCCATAAACAAATTTATACAATGAGCACAGTATAATAGCCTGCTCAAGGCTCTGGGCTGGTGGCCTGTTCTTCCTTTGCTACAAAGAGAGATTAGTAAGTGTTAAAGACACATTAGTATCCAACAAAGACTTTCTCCTAGCTGGAATCCGTTTCTTAAAAAATGTCTTCTTATGTGTTATTTCTCCCAAGTCCTTATAAACCTTAAATTATGTGTAAGTCCTACATCTGGGGAAACATTTTGCTCGTATAATTACACACATTGTCTCATTTAATCCTTCACCAACTTCAAGAAAATAGGTGTATTAGATGAGGAAACCGAGGCTCAGAGAAGTGAAGCAACTTGCCTGTGGTCACACAGCCAGTGAGTGGCATAGCCTGGGATCAAACCCACCGGCTTTGGGGCTGCCTTGTAAGGGGAAGATCGGAAGGCAAGTAGGGGGAGGGGCTTCTGCTAACGATTCCTCTCCTCTCTGCCTTTGGCCCTCCTGACTCTCCCCGCCCTCCCCATCTCTCTCATGTCCAGCTGGGTTGCCTTTGAGCAGTCCAACTTCCGGGGGGAGATGTTCATCCTGGAGAAGGGCGAGTACCCACGATGGGACACGTGGTCCAGCAGCTACCGCAGCGACCGGCTCATGTCCTTCCGACCCATCAGGATGGTGAGTGGCTCCTGTGCCGGGCCTGGGGGATTAGTGCGGCAGGGCAGGAGCAAGCGTGAGGTCTGATGGCCAGGAGAGCAAAGGAGTCAGGTGAGCAAGAAAAATAAAGAAGGAATGGTGGGCAGGGAGGCGCAGCGACCTCTGAGTTGTCCAAGGGCAATGGCTCTTGTGCTCAACAATTCATAAGGCACCCTTGATACACTCATCGTGTGTCCAGCTCCTACTAGGAGCCCAGGGCAAATGGAACCTAGTTTTTTCCTTCTCTGCTGCTGTCAAGAGTGGACTGAACCTCCCAGTTGTTGTTTTCCTTGACTCTCTTTGTGGAATGTTTCTAATTGCTGACTGCACATTAGACACTCCTGGGAGCTTCGAAAAATCCCAAGGTCCATCCAAATCATCAGACATGCAGGTTGAAGCTCGTGTGATAGCTGAAAAGAGGGATATTGTAGAAAGGCACCATGAAAGGCACCTTATCCTGATGATAAGACTATATACTGAATTAGCCCCTTTATAATGTTTAACTAAAGGAAGTAGCATAACTTCAAGAAGACTCAAAGCCAAAACAGGTGGAGTTATCACCAAGCCAATCACAGGTTTTTTCTAGAATTATTTTGATGACGATTCATGAACCAGCCACATCTTCACTCACCAATGTTCGTGTCTGTTGGTAACCAACTTCTGCCGTCTGAGATGGGAATTTTCGTGAAGAGTTTTCATGCATGTCCATTTGGGGCTATCAGGTGCCCACAGCCAGCTGTTTTGGCCTCACCAAACTTATCTTAATGGATTATCCATTCCGCTTACTCCTAATGTTTTTCTCAAATCGAGGCTGAATCATCTGCCTTCATAAAGGACCCTTTGCAAGAATTCATAGAAATCTCTCAGTCAATGGTCCTTACAAGGCAGTCTATGTCAACGGACCTTGTTTGGAGGAGCGATAAGCTAGGGCATTTCCAGTAGCTTCTAGAGCCTTGCTGTCCAATATAGTGGCCATATATGGCTGTTAAACACTTGAATCTTGGCTAGTCTGAATGGAGATGTGTAACATACATGCCAGGCTTTGAATACATAGTAAAAAAGAAAACTAAGAATGTAAAATACCTCATTAATACTGCCACGTTGGCTACATATTGAAATCATCATAATTTAGACACATTTGCTTAAATAAAATATATTATTAGGAAAAAATCCCTGAGGGGGAGGGAAAAAACAGGAGCTTGGGATGAACACACGCACACTACTATATATAAGATAGATGACTGACAGGGGCTTACTGTATAGCACAGGGAACGCTACCCAATATTCTGTGATAACCTATATGAGAAAAGAATCTAAGAAAGAGTGAATATATGTATGTGTAACTGAATACCTGAAACTAACACAACATTGTAAATCAGCTATACTCTAATAAAAGTAAAATATTAAAAAAAAGAAAAAAGAAAAAATTCCCAATGCCTGGACCCCACCCCAGACCAATTAAATCCACATCTCTGGGGCTAAGTCGCAGGCACTGATATCTTTTCAGGCCTCCTAGGTAGTCTCTGGGTAGCCAGGGCTGAAAGCCACTGGTCTAATTCCTCCTCTGTATCTCTGCCACCATCCTAATGTGGCCCATCTTCTCTCATACCTGGGTGGCTCCAACTCCCTGCCAGCTGATTCCCTGACTCCTTTCCAGCCCTCTCTCCTGGAAAGTTAGAGGGATCTCTATCTCAGCCATCTTGCACCTACAGTCATTCATTCAACCACAAACACATTGATGTGTTTCTGCCAGGCTGTGTCATAGGCTCTGGGTGTGCAGCTGTGCTTGGGACAGGTAAGGTCCCTGCCCTCGTGGGAGGCAGCTACTGAAAACCTAATCACAAAAATCAATGTGTAATGGCGAACAACTGTTGCACGTGCTGCACGGGGGCCATACAGTGTGCTAGGAGAGGGGAAGAGGAAACCGGGGCTCTGATGCTGGGGAAGAGGGGGTGGGAGTGGTCGGGGGTGATCAGGAGAGACGGCTTGCAAAGGATGGGAACTGAGTCAGCCACGTGAACAGCCTCCCAGGGAACAGTTAGGAAAGAGTTCCTGGAATGAAGATGGAGTGAGTGGGACCAAGGAACTAAAATAGGGCCATTGTGGCTGCAGCAGAGGGAGTGGGAGGGAACAGGGTGCAAGATGGGATGGGAGGAATGAAACACTTCTCTGGAAGGTTCTGCCCTTCGCTGGCTGTGTGACATTGATCAAGAACCTTGACTTCTCTGAGCCTCTGCATCCCTGATCATCATAATAAAAATAATAAATTTGCTTGGAGCACTTGGTGTATGTATGCCAGACATCATGCTAAGTGCTCTGTATGGATTAACTCCAGGAAGTAGAGGCGGACGCCCCCTTTTCCCAGACGAGGAGGGCGCTTCGAGGCTGGACAGCTGCAATCCTGGGCGAGTGCCATGGTGGCCTGAGCAGACTCCGCTCTCTCTTTCCATACCCAGATGGCCCTGCTAAGTCACTTCTCTTTGCCCCATTCATACTTCACAGCCCTGACCCAGTCTCTCCTTCCCCAGGACGCCCAGGAGCACAAGCTCTGCCTGTTTGAAGGTGCCAACTTCAAGGGCAACACCATGGAGATCCAGGAGGACGATGTGCCCAGTCTCTGGGTCTACGGCTTCTGTGACCGCGTGGGCAGCGTGAAGGTCTCCAGCGGAACGTAAGCATCCCTCCTGCGGGCCCTCATCCCCTGCTTCAAGCTCAGACAGATTCGGACGCCGTTCCCCTTACAGGGTGTGACGTCAGACATACAGGATAGGCCCCGTCTCCTCCTAAATTCTCTCTGTGCCAGTGGCTGGGATTCCACAAAGAGAGCTTCATCCCACTGGGGAGTGGAGTCATTTGTTGACGAACTACATGTCAATGTGAACAGACCTAGCAAGTTGTTCTAAAAAGTGGGAAGACGGAGCGAATAGGGGCTTCTGACCCTGTATTTGGGTTGGAGGAATAATTAAGTACAAGGGGCAGAGTTGACCTGAGTAGATGAGTCTGGATGTGTCTAGGGAAAGGGAATATTCAGGGAAATCGGAGCCTCTGGGGACATGAGTATAATGACATCTGAGAGGTGAGACTGTGTAATGAAAGGGCCTTAACCCCATCACTGATGCGCTGTGGGACCTGGGTGAGCCACATGCCCTCTCTGTGACTCAGTGTTACCATCTATACAATGGGCTCAGCAGACTCCTTATTCCGAAGGACTCCTTCTGCTCTGAACTCTCAGGATTTGAAGCTTTCAAAACAGAGCCCCACGTCCCCATGTCCATGAGAACACAGGGAAGGGCCAGATACCTGAAGGAGGTCACTTTATCCATCCCCCTGCCTCCAAACAACCATGCCAGACACCCCTGGTCTCCTCTAGGCAAATGTAAAGTGTCTACCTCTCCACCCCAGACTCTTTCTGAGCTCTTGTAACACCGTCAGGGCTCTGACCTTTTTCTTGCTCTTTTCTCCTTCCCTGAAACCCAGTATCCCTGCGTTCAAGCAATCTGAAATTTACTAAACATTGCCTGTGAGCCAGGCTCTGTGCTCAGCTCACTGGGGGAGGCAGAGATGAAGAAGGGCCAGTTCCTGCCTTCAGGGGGCTTACTCAGTCTAGCAGGGAGATGTCAGTACACCTGTGAGATGATGTCCGACCATAATAGGTAAGAGATGCTCCCCACAGGAGGTCAGAGGAGGAAGGAAGGTTTTTGGGACCGGGGTATGTGTGCTGGAGTGGAGGGCGGGTCCGAGGCTTATCTGGCAAGGCTGGAACTTAAATCAGACTTTGAAAGATGGGCAGGGGGTCTGGGAGAGGCCTGGAAAGACCCTCCCAGCAGAGGCAAGGACAGAATTAGAAATAAATCATGGATAATAACTGGTATTAAGTGCTTACTGTGGACCAAGCACTGCCCTAACTACTTTCAATGAATAGTTATTGAGTCTTTACAACACACTGATGAGGCAGGTATGTCATCATGCCCACTTCACAGATAGCAAGCTGGTGTTCTGATAAGTCATCTATCTAGTAAATGGCAGAGCTAGGATTTGAACCGATTTTATCCAATACCAGAATGTGTGTTCCCAACCACTACATGCAAATTCACTTTCATACAAAGGAAACCAGTTTTTGAAACAAAACTCCCGTTTCTTGTCTGCCTCATTGCTAACCAGTCCCCAAGCCCTCTCTTCACTCCCTTTTATCCTGTTCTCTGAGCTCTGGGTCACCACTTTCAGTGGGATGTGTATTAACCTGCCTACCATGTACATGTAACCCACTTAGTGAGTACTTTAGATGCATTTTCCCATTTGGCCCCCAAACACCCTAATAAACCAGCTCCCATGACCATCCCCACTTTCTAGAGGAGAAAACTGAGATCTGTCAGAGAGGTGAGATCACTGGCCAAAGCCAGCAGGAAGCCAACAGGAAGGGGCAAAGCCAGGACAGAGGAGCCCCTGGTGAACCCAAGCCCAAACCCTCACAGGTGAGGGATGGAGAGCAGACTGCGGGGATGGATGGATGGATGGAGAACTGACTGGTCCAGGTGGGGGTCCAAGTGCCAGGTAGTGAGGCTAGCCATCTCCACGCTGTCCTTGCTTTCCTACCAGCTGGGTCGGCTATCAGTATCCTGGCTACCGCGGGTACCAGTATCTCCTGGAGCCTGGTGACTTCCGGCACTGGAATGAGTGGGGAGCCTTCCAGCCACAGATGCAGGCTGTGCGCCGCCTGCGTGACAGACAGTGGCACCGTGAAGGCTGCTTCCCCGTCCTGGCTGCTGAGCCCCCCAAGTGAGTCTACACACCACTCTTCTCTCGTGGCCCACCCTTCCGGAGGCTCATCTTCCCCATGCAAATAAAAGTTCCTGAAGCCAAAATGTCTCCTGGGTCTGTGAACAGATGGATACCTCAAGGTCCCCTGTCATTGCTGGCATGTGACTTCCTCTGTCTTGATAATTATAATAGTAATCAAAACAGTGAGCACTGCTAAGTTCTTTACGTTCTCTTAGTGTGTATTTTGGACTACTCTAGGAGGCCGGTATTATATAATTATTCCTATTTAACAAGTGGGGACATTGAGGCTCAGAGAGGGAAAGTGACTTGCCCAAGGTCACACAGGTGCCAAGTCAAAATCTGAACCCAGGCAGTCTGGTTCCAGAGCCGCGCTCTTAAACAAATCTGTGTTTTCAAATTCTGCTCCTTCAGGTACCACTCTCCTGATTTTTGCCTTTTCTGCTTACCACCTGTTTTGTTAGTTACTTGATATTTTTATTTAAATAAATAATATTGTGTGCCTAAATGCACTGACTTGTAAATAAAACTTGATAACACTACAGGATGTGGAAAACAGGCATCATATGGCATAGATAGAAAGCAGTCATATAAGTAAATACAATTTAAAGAAGGCCAAGTATTGAATTCTCAGCAGACAGCACCGCTTGCTGAAGGTTTTAGCCTGCAATCTGCTCGCTCTTTGACAAAATGGGTGAGTAGCAAGAGTCAGAGAGAGGTCTGAAAGACATGCTTGCCCAAACTGAGTTGTTTCTCCCTGATTTAAAGAAGAGTAAAAAGAGGTTATTTTCTTGTATCTGATTTAGTGTTATTTAATCCTGGGTCCAAGTTCCACCTGGAATAATCTCTCCTGCTACAAATGGCACATGCCCTGCTCTGGAAATCTACATCAGGCAGTATTGACTCCTGAATCAACAAGTAGCATTGATTGATGTTATTAACCATTAATCTATGCAGGAAGCCTAGGGGAGGTGTTGCCATGGATATCTTCCTGGAGGAGGGGATATTTGAAGAGGGCCTTGAAGGATGGAGCAGGAGCTTGCTTGGTGGTGAATGAGGGAGATGACATCCCAGGCAGAGCAAACAGTATGGTACCTGCTACCCCATATGGCACCTTTGTGCAAATGATAAAAAGATGCTACTTCCTCAGGACATTTGACTGCCATCTGCCAGAAAGTATTGGTATAAATCTGCGATGTCTACAATGTCATTATGGTACCCTTGTGCAGTGCCCAACCTGCACAGCTGTACTTGGCAGCCGTGGAGCACCATGTGCAAAGGCACAGAGGCTGAGAGAGCTTGTGGTGGGTCCAAGCTTATTAAGGTGGGAGGAGTAGTTTGATGTTTGTGTGGGTGGATGTCGGGGGTGGGAAGGGAATGCTAAGTGTGGCAGAAGAGGAAGCTGGGAAGAAAAGTGGGGCCTCGTGACACCCCGCTCCGTGGTTTTGCTGAGCTTCAAAGTTGAAGCACCACCTCAGATCTTACCCTCTGGGACATGCATTTTCCATCTTCCTCCCACCCTAGTTCTCCCAGCCTCCACCCTCCAATTTGACCAGCATCTTGTGTTAGAAGACAGGCTGTCTTGTCTTGGATCAGAAGATAGGATTCCTGGGTAGGAATCAGGAGATATGGGTGTCAGCCCTGCTCTACTGCTAGAAGCTACCAAGTGTTGGGAAAAATCACTTCCATTCCCCGGGGGCTTATTCTTCTCATCTGTAAAATGACAGCTCCAATGTCTATCCAGCCTCAAGATTCTGATGCTGTGATTCTATGGTTCCAAAGTTCTGTGATTCTCCAAGATTCTGTAATTTATGTCTAAGTGTCCACTATTCTCTGATTCCAGTGTCAAGCTGCATAGATTCCCATCCTCGGTTCCTAAGGTGTGTGAGTGCAGCTCTAAAATTCTACTGTGGTGGAATCACACAAAACCAACTTTCACATTTCTTCAATGCTAAGACTTCATCGATGGCAAGATGCCCCATGATTTTATGATTTGATAAAGAAAAAGAGAATTACTATCCATTCAAATATAACACAGCTGCTTTCTGATCACTTAGAATTTTTATTTTATCCTTATTGAAAGAACTATTTTAAACTTATTTAGACATAACTTTTTCAGTGTATCAATCTTGTGAGTCCTATAAAAGAAAAACACAATAGGGGACTTCCCTGGTGGTCCAGTGATTAAGAATCTGCCTTCCAAAGCAGGGGACGCGGGTTCGATCCCTGGTCTGGGAACTAAGATCCCACATGCTGCGGGGCCTGCACGCCGCAACTACTGAGCCCGTGTGCCACAACTAGAGAGCCCACGTGTCACAACTACAAAGCCCACGTGCTCTGGAGCCCGTGTGCCACAGCGAAGAGCCCACGCGCCACAACTAAGACCCAATGTAGCCATAAGTAAATAAATAAATATTTTTTTTAAAAAAGAAAAACACAATAGACATCCATCAATGAAGTGAGTCCTTAAATTTCTTTGCATTCATAGCCTAGACCTTCCAGATTGCTTTCAACTCAAAGCTCTTGATGTCCTTATTTTCTCACAGGTGTTATATAAAAAATATGCATGTTAGCATTGCTGAAACAATATACACACTTGGCAAAACAAACCAACATAACTTGGAAGAAAATAACAAAGCAATTATTTTATATTTAATTTGTTTTATCCATACATTTATGTAACTTTTGCTACTGAATTTATGAATAAATAAAACACGGTAATAGAAAACAGAGAACAAATAAAAATTACAAGCAAAAATAAGTAACAAAGATAAAAAGGAACAAGTAAAAGAAAAGAACATCTGAAAGGGCCAGGAGTGTGACATGAGAGTTATAAACCTATTGTTCCTTCCGTGGGTCCTAGTTCCAAAACGTCTCTTGAAATGTGAGCATCTCACCACCTGGAACAGAATTTCAGAGCTTAAAGATGTCACATATTTGCCTCAAAACAGAAACTTTCAGTTTCGACTTCATCAGGTGCTCAGCAGAAGTGATGATGGGTACGATGCTGGAGGATAGCAGTAGAGCTGGACTTGACTGAGTGGCCGTGGTGCCCACAACCTTCTCGGGGGCTTCTCAGCGCTGTTTTGATTCTGCATGAGTTCTGCTGTAAACGCTGGCTTCAGGATGCAATGCCTGGGCAAGCTGGGACGTCACCACGTTTCCACGCTAGATCTCAGCTCATGAATCTTTGAGTCTCAGGCCTTTGGGAAAATAAAGCACCTTGGTTATGGAACATCATCTCGCACCCACAGTGACCGGAGGCAGCCCACAGCCTTTTGGGCATAGAGACATGGACACAAAGTTAGCGGTGTGTGTGCAAGAGCAGGATGGGGATGGGAGGACCACCTGAGGCGTGGTCCCTTTTGTGCCGGCGCTAGATGGTGATGGATACACAGCAACTGAGTTTTGGGAAAAGAGCATGGTGCCAGGGTGCCCTGAGGAGGTTCTAGAGAGATGAGCATATTTTTAGGGCCATGTTGCCATGACAGCCAGTCATCTGGATCAAGAACCCAAGATCAGGGTACTTTGTGAAGCCTGGGTACCCAACTAGGAAGGATGACCCCACATCCTTCCAGCAAGAGGAGGGAACCTGCCCCTCTATCCTAGCTTCCTGCCTGCTGCTGGGCCACCTCCTTCCCCCACTGTCCTGAGTTTTCATCTCAGCTCTGACGTTTACTAGCTCTTGCCCTTGGTGGAGCCCAGTTACCTGATGGAGCCTCTGTTTCCTCATCTGTAAAATGGGAGTAATGGTAATAACATCTTAGAGGTTGTTGGAAGGAGTAAATGATTAGCTTGAATGTAATCCTTATAAGGTGCTTAGAGCATAGCAAGCATCTGAATCATCATTGGCATCATCTTCTTGACTGTCAGAGATGGAAAGGGGTTTACAATCCACGTGATTGATTGATTGATTGATTTAGCCACACCGTGCAGCATGCAGGATCTTAGTTCCCTGACCAGGGATCGAACCTGTGCCCCCTGCATTGAGAGCTTGGAGTCTTAACCACTGGACCACCAGGAAGTCCCAGAATCCATGTGCTTTATGCTACATTTATTCTTCCTGCTTTTGATGAATATTGACTGAGGGGCTCCCATATGCCAGGCTTTGTCTAGAAGCTGGGGAGACAGGTTGGGGAAGAGAGAAGAGGCCCCTGCCCCAGCTGTTCACAGGCTGGAGGAGCAAACAGTAATGAGCTCGTTCATCTGCCTTCGAAGTCACATCAATTTCCCCAGCTGCCTGGTCCAGTGCCCGTCTCATCAGGACATTTGCCAGGGGTGGGGAGGTGGGGTTAGGCTTCCTCAAGGAGGGGACAGCCAGCTTGAGACCTGAAGGGGTTCGCTGAGTTGGGGTGCTGAGAGGAGAGGTCCAACCTAGAAACCAGGAGATCATTCTGGTCCCCTTCTTTAGCGCCACCGCTGAGATCTGCCAGTTTTGTCTTCCAGACATCTCTGGGACCTGAACACACCCCTATGTCCCCAGCCCCACCTGGGTTGACCAGCTTCCCCTGGAGAATTTTAACAGCCTCCAAACCAGTCTCCCTGCCTGTCCTCTTCTGCACAATAGCGAGAGGATCACTGCAGAAAGCAAAGCTGGCACGTCCTTCCCCTGCTGAACGCCTTCCATATCTCTCCACCTCTGCAAGATAAAGTCCTGACTCCTTCTAGCCCACAAAGCCCTGCAGCATGAGCCCCTGCAGACCCCCGCAACCTCCTCTCACCCGCCCCACATCCTGTCCACTCTGAACTTCATGCAGGGCCCCTTGACAAAGGTCCTTCCTGCCAGACCTTTGCACCTGCGGGGCCCTGTGATTTAGCACAATCTCCTATGAACCCTCAGCTGTGCTTCAGGCCTCAGTGTAAACACCCCCGGCCCTCCCTCCTTGGACCAGGTTGATCACCCTGTTCCCAACTCCACGATGCTTGTTGGAGGGTCCAGATTACCCCAACCGGATGCAGGACCCTAGTCCTCCTCTTACCTTCTGACTCCCAACCCCCAGCACAGGGCGCTCAGGAAATGCATGTTGCTAGAATGTTCTTAAACACATGCCCCATTCAGACCTCTTCCTTTGATCTCCATTTCTCCACCCAGAAAGGGACATTATAAAACACCCAGCAGGGCTACCCCGTAGTGAGTCATACAAAGCCTGTGATGTGTGCACAATAAACACTATATAACATTATTCCATTGTTTCCAGGCCAGTAACAGCTGGCTCCATGGAAGCAGGAGATTTCATTTTGTCAGTTCCAGCACTTTGTACATGGCAGGTACTATTTATTAGACATATAAATGAATGAATTAATGAGCTATGAATAAACACATGGTTGGCCATGGACAAAATACTTAAAATCTGTATGTCATCTTTTCCTTATCTGTAAGATGGGGATGATAATAGACCTCTCACAAGGTTATTAAAGGTTTAAGTGTGTAAATATAGATAGAGTGCTTAGAGCAATGCCTAAATAGTATGTAATTATATAGATATACTATAAAGGTAATTATACAGATATAATATATATATGCATTTGCTGTTATGGTGGTAACTACTATAGAAATTTATTTTATTTTTTGTTTTAATTTTTAAAAATTAATTTATTTTTGGCTGTGTTGGGTCTTCGTTGCCGTGCGCGGCATTTCTCTAGTTGCGGCGAGCAGAGGCTACTCTTTGTTGTGGTGCGCGGGCTTCTCATTGCTGTGGCTTCTCTTGTTGTGGAGCACGGTGGCGTCTCTTGTTGTAGAGCACGGGCTCTAGGCGCGGGGGCTCAGTAGTTGTGGCTCGCGGGCTCTAGAGCACAGTCTCAGTAGTTGTAGCACACGGGCTTAGTTGCTCTGCGGCATGTGGGATCTTCCCAGACCAGGGCTCGAACCCGTGTCCCCTGCATTAGCAGGTGGATTCTTAACCACTGCCCCACCAGGGAAGTCCTAGAAATTTATTTTAAATAGGTAATATATACAAATGGTAAGAAAAAAAAAATCAAACAGAACAAAGAACAAAGGTTCATAGTGAAAAGTAAGCCTGCATCCTTTCCTCCCCTTCCTTCAGGTATTCAATGCATATGCATATGATGCATAGATAGATCTATTATCTTCCCAGTTTTACAGATGGAGAAACAGGCACAGAGAGGTTAGACTGAGTTGAGCTCTACCAGCCTGGAGTTTTATTTTATTCTTATCTAACAGGGTTTCTCAACCCTGCACTACTGACATTTTAGGCTGGATGGCTCTTGGTTGGCAGGGTGGAGGGCTGTCCTGATCATTGTAGGATGTTTAGCAGCATCCCAGGCCTCTATACACTAGATTCCAGTAGAAACGTATCCCCTCCAACCCCCCAGCTGTGACAACCCAAAATGTCTTCAGACATTGCCAAGTGTCTCCCTGGGAGGGTGGTGGCCCGCAGGGCGAAATCACACCCTGTTTGAGAACCAGTGATGTATAGGAATTGTATGATAGCCCTTGCCAGTTTTCTCTGTTTTCTACAGACAGTAGCACTAAAACTCTCTGCTCAGGGTCTAGTTTTCTTCTTTTACACCACTTCTTGGCGATCATCCACTCCCCTGCTTGTAGACAGAGGGAACTTCTCTTAAGCAGAGCAGTGGCAGGGGGTGGAGGAAGCGGTGAGCTGCCCACCCTGTGGATAAGCCGGCCGGCCGACCAGAGTTTCCGGGGTGGGCAGTCAGCTGCCAGGGACGCCCCGCCCCACAGCGCGGTCTGGAGGCGGGACGGGGGGGCGGGGAGAGGCCGTGGGCGGGCTTGGGGGCGGGGCCACGTCCCGGACCGACCCCGTGCGACGTCACGGCGCCATGATCCCGCCTCCCCCGGCCGGGGTGGCTGGCAAGCACGGAGTCGCTGGGCACGCGGGGCTTCCGCGGCGCGCCTCTCGTGGTAGGTGGCTCCGGGGCGGCGAGGGGGAGCCTGGGCTGCAGCTGCCGGCAGGGGGCCGCCGACCGGTCGGC
Organism: Physeter macrocephalus; assembly: GCF_002837175.3. Taxonomy (NCBI): domain Eukaryota; kingdom Metazoa; phylum Chordata; class Mammalia; order Artiodactyla; family Physeteridae; genus Physeter; species Physeter macrocephalus. The sequence continues at coordinate 14,304 of NW_021146525.1, forward strand.
CTCGGGCGGCGGGGAGCCCTCGGCCCTCGCGGCTTCTTCCCGGGCCCGGCGCAGCTGCTCGGGTTCCGCGGCTGGATGCTGGGAGGGAGGCGGCGCGGGAGGGCGGGAGGTTCGCGGATTCGCACCCGCCCGGCGCTGCGAACGCTTTCCCCCGGGTGCGGCGGACACCCGCCCCCTGTGACCGCGATTCTCGCTTCGGACCCTGCGCGGGGGAGACGCTCAGCGTGTGTGTCTGTGTGTGTTTGTGTGTGTGTTTTGGGGGGGGCGGCGTGTCTCCGCTGTCTGAGCCCCTGACCCCTCCCCGGCGCGCCCCACACGCGGGCGCCTGGACGCGCGGGGGGCGCGTTGAAGTTAACTTGCAGCCGCCGTGGAGTTACGAGGCGTATCTAAAGTGAAGGGGTTGGGGGGCGGAAATCGCTGCCTGGGGAGGGGGGCGCCGAGAGCATGGGATAGGGGCAGCCCTGGTGAACTTGGGGGTCACCCGCAAGGAGGGGGGGCGGAATTTGACCAGAGGATCCCACCGCCCAGTAACCTCCCCTTCTCAGTGTGAGCTGAACGGGAGGTGCCTCGTAAAGCTGGGACGTGAGTGGCAGCAAGGGAAAGGGGGCATGGTCACCAAGGTTGGGCACGCCTGACCTGGCAAAGCCTGTTATTGTTATGTGGGACAGAGGTCGAGGTCTGGCTTTTCCACTCAAAGGCTGGTCCCCTCGGGAGGAAGGGTGGGAACCATCCTATTGAGTGCAGTAGTTAGAAGGGCTGATCACCTTGTCTGCTTCCCCTTTTACAGACGGGGAAACTGAGGCTCAGAGATGTCTTGTGCCCACGGCCCTAGGTCCAGCAGCTAGGATGTGGCAGAGCTGAAACTCACCCTTAGGCCCCCTGACTTCATGCGTCTTATAGAGGTGTTGGGGTGGGAGGGCTGGTAAACTCCTACTCATCCTTCAGAAGCCTCCTTGGGCAGCACCTCCTCCTGGAAGCCTTCCCTGGCACTCCCCAGGCATTGTTGGGTGCTTCGTGTTTTGAATCTCACAGAGGTATCTGGCCCTTTCCCTCACTTATTAACCTCTTTGCAGGTCTGTCCCCCATTCTGGGCTGTGGGCACCTCTCCCCATATCCCATCTCAAATCCCTTCATTCAGCTGCGAGTCTAGATGGTTAGGCCAAGCTTCTGTGTTTGGACAAATTTTGGTGTGACTCACTCTGGTTTAGTAGTGATGTGGCCTGGGCGAGTCATTCCCCCTCACTCATCCTCAGTTTCCATGACTGTGAAATCGGGTTTATTGTGTCATTTATAAATGAACCGTTTTAACTCATCAAATCCCAATTGTATAATATTGTTACTATTATTTACTTAATATATATATCACCTTCTTTTTAAAAATCTCATGTAATTTTTTTATAGTAGCTTTATTGAGATGTAACTCATATGCCATACAATTCACCCTTTTAAAGTATTTAATTTAGTGGATTTTAGGATTTTCAGAGTTGTGCAACCGTCACCACTGTCTAATTCTAGAACATTTTCATCACCCAAAAGGAAACCCTGGGCCCATCAGTGGTCACTCCCAGTCCCCCCGCCCCCGCACCCCAGCCCCTGGCAACCACTAATCTACTTTCCACCTCTATGGATTTCTGGACATTTCCTGTAAATGGAATCATGCACTATGGCCTTTTGTGATTGGTGCTTTTCACTTAGAATGTTTCCAAGGTTTGTCCATATGCTAGTATGCAGTACTTCATTACTTTTTTATTTCAGCATTTCATTCTTTTTAATGGCTGAATAATATTCCATTGTATGGTTATACCACATTTTATTTATCCATTTATCAGTTGTTGGGCATTTGGGTTGTTGCCATTTACGGGGCTGTTACGAGTAGTGCTGCTGTGAGCATTCGTGTACAAGTTCTGTCGTGGACGGACAGAACAAGCAGGGCTCTTGGCTTGTGAAGACTAGATTCCTACCCCCCTCCCCAATGTCCCCCCACTCCCCCCACTCTCATGAACAGCTGGGGGCTGGACAAGAGCTTGGAGGCAACTGAGTCCCAGCTCTGCTTCCGCATTGCTGTGTGACATTGGGCAAGGTGCTTCCCCTCTCTGAGACTCAGTTTCCCCACCTGTGAAATGGGCAGGTAGGGCTATAACAAGCTGCCAGTCAATGGCTTCGCTCTGCAGGTTGGTTTTTGTGTAGCTCCCACTGTGCTGTATTTTATTTTATTTTAATTAATTTTTATTGGACTGTAGTTGCTTTACAATGTTGTGTTAGCTTCTGCTGCACAGCAAAAGGAATCAGCCATACATATACGTATATCCCCTCCATTTAGGACACTACCAGTACATTAAGGAGAGTTCCCTGTGCTATACAGTATGTTCCCATCAGTTGTCTATTTTATTCATAGTATCAATAGTGTATATGTGTCAATCCCAATCTCCCAATTCCTCCCACCCCACCCCCTTCCCCTTTGGTATCTATACATTTGTTCTCTACATCTGTGTCTCTATTGTGTTAGCTTCTGCTGCACAGCAAAAGGAATCAGCCATACATATACGTATATCCCCTCCATTTAGGACACTACCAGTACATTAAGGAGAGTTCCCTGTGCTATACAGTATGTTCCCATCAGTTGTCTATTTTATTCATAGTATCAATAGTGTATATGTGTCAATCCCAATCTAGTGCTGTATTTTAAAATGAGAAAACATTCAAATAATTTTAGAGAATAATTCCAGTGTCTCACTCCTTATGGAAACTCAAGAGCTTGGGCCAAACTAGAGTGACCTGAAGCTGCCCCATCGATGGCCTGGGCTGTCCTAATCGCTCCCCACGGTCCCCTGGCCCCGAGAGCCCCCTGGCCCAGCGCACGCCTTCAGGGCTCTGAGGACACCAGGGACCTGCCTGGGTGTCACTTGAACAAGCAGATCTGTTGCTTTAAAAAGTAATATAGGGCTTCCCTCATGGTGCAGTGGTTAAGAATCCGCCTGCCAATGCAAGGGACACAGGCTTGAGCCCTGGTCCGGGAAGATCCCACATGCCGCAGAGCAGTTAAGCCCGTGCGCCACAACTACTGAGCCTGCGCTCTAGAGCCTGTGAGCCACAACTACTGAAGCCCACGCACTACAGCTACTAAAGCCTGAGCGCCCTAGAGCCCATGCTCCGCAACAAGAGAAGCCACCGCAATGAGAAGCACACGCACCGCAATGAAGGGTAGCCGCCGCTCGCCACAACTAGAGAAAGCCCACGCGCCGCAACAAAGACCCAACACAGCCCCCAAAATTAATTAATTAATTAATTATTTTAAAAAGAAAGTTAAAAAAAAATTGATATATTTTTTTAAACCACTGGTTTTGATGTTCTCCAAGAGTCTTTCCAGCTCTGCTTTTCTAGGTCATTGGAGGCTGTCGGAGGCCTCTGATACCTCTTCTGCCACTCTAAACCCTCAAGGCTTTTAACACACCCTTGTCCCCATCCCACACTCCCCGGGTGAGGAGCCCCTGTCTCTGGGCCCCAGGGTCCCGCCTTACCTGGTCCAGGTCCCTGCTTAACCCACAGAGTTATTTGGGGCCAGCCGAGGTCCCTCTGCCGTGAGCACTGGCGGGTGTGTGTCTGTGTACCAGCGCATCCACACCAGCTGCACAGCTGCTGGGACACCATCCCATACCCTCTCCCTGTCCTCACAGGGTATCAGGGAGACATTTTTGTTATTGACACCTCCATTTCCTGGAAACTGAGACTCGAGTCACTTTCCCGAGGTCACACAGGCCTGAAGTGACAACACCGGGATTCGAACCCAGATCTGCCCAACTCCAGTGGCTGCCCGAGGGAGTCATCCATTCATCCCATCACTGCACGGAGAGCCACGGAGTGATGTCTGCAGTAATTGGCGTGTCCCCTGCACCTGGCCCTGGGCCTGGGTCATACTGGGCACTCAGTAACTTGCTGAAAAGGGACATGGTACAGGTTCTCAGCTAGAGGCTGGGTGCAGGATTCAGGAGGCCACCAGGTCCCCCTTTTTCCGGAGTGCACCTTCTGGTGGAGGCAGCAAACAAGAAAAAGGGTAAATCACATCTCTGACCCGAGGTGCCGAGCTGGGAAATTGGGGACCACACCTCTCAAACTTAAACACTTTCACGAATCCCCTAGAGCTCTTGCCAAAGTGTAGATTCTGATTGAGTGGGCTGGGGACAGGGCCTGTGACTGCCTTTCTAGCCAGCTCCTAGCAGACTCCAGTGCTGCTTGTCTAAAGACCACACTTTGGAGCAGTGACAGCCTGTATGAGAGGTCAGGAAACTACAGCCCCTGGGCCAAATCCGGCCCATTTGCTTGTTTGTGTAAGTAAAGTTTTATTGGAACACAGCCACGCTTTTACTTACATTTTGTCTATGGCTGCTTCCATGCTACAACGGCAGAGTAGAGTAGTTCCAACAACCCTGTGGTCCACAGGACTGAAAATACAACAATTATTGGGCCCTTTACAGAAAGTCTGGCAGTCTCAATCTACTCATCTCTTGGGTTCCTTCAAGTAATAATATTTTGTAATTTGGTGAGTGTAAGGTGATAATAAAAAGAATGATTGCAGTTAACATTTGAGGGCCTCCTGGGTACTTTGCGGGTAGTTCACTGCTGTATCCATTTTATAGGTGAGAAAACTGAGGCTCATAGGGATTGGGTCGCTGGCCCAGAGACTGGGGGGCCAGGAGCTGGGTGAGGCCGGTTGGAACCAGGTCAGCTCATTCTTTTTGCATGAGAGCTTTTGCCTGGACATTTTTCACGGAGCGCAGAGAAGCTTTTGTTTTGATTTCAACCCGTCCAAGGGTGCTCAGGTACCTTCATTTCTTTATTTGTCTGTTCTTCCATTGAGTCAACAAATATCCTTGCAGCCCATGCTGGGAGTTGGGGGCCTTGCTGAGTCCTGAGAAGATGTGGGGGATGCCCAGCCCTTCGCCTTCCGGTGGAGGAGGCCATGCAGGCTGCTAAGCGCTTTGAGGGACATTGACACAAGGATGGGAGGCAGTCAGGGAAGGCTTCCTGGAGGAGGGGATATAAATTATACCAATAGGAGTTAGCTGGGTAGAGGAAGGCAGGAAAGGTTTTCTAGGAGAAGGGAACCACAGCCACAAAACTGTGGGCTTTGTAGGTTAGAGTTCACGGCACTGAGATTTTAATATGTTTGCGTGTGTATGTTGTGGGTGGGAGGGTGTTAAAATTGGCCAGGTCAGAGAACCTGGATTTTACCCTGGAGAATGAAAAAGAGTTTTCCTCTCCAAGTCCCCTTCTACCCTCTGATGACTTCCTGGACAGAGTCTTCACTAGGTGCTACCTCAGTGTTTCTCTCCAGAGTCCTGTGGATTAAGAAAGAGCAGACCCCCACTGGGCCCCCCTGGGGTCCTTGGGCAGGCGACAGTCTCCAGCTAGAAGGCAGAAGGACCGCTTCCTTTGCGTGTGTTTTTGCAGTTACTTTTAATTAGGGCGTGTTTTAAATTTAAGCTGGGGGGTTAGAGTTTCCTTTGAAAATGTTTTAACGATGTTGAATCCATTTAACAAAAATATTAAGTAGGTGAGAGTAAAGGGGGTTCTGGCTGTAGCCAGCATCATGAAGGTGGTCTTCAGCAGGTGGGAATTTGGGGAGCCCCGTGGCAGGAGGGGGCCAGACCAGCAGCAGCCTTCCTCTTAATATTCTGCTCTTTCTCTGAAGCCCCAGGGGCCTTGACCTGGGGTGGGGCTGGGGAAGAACTCCACTAGCCATGGTGGTACAGGCGTGGGTCCTGGTTCTCGCTGGGCAGCCGAGGTTCCTGTTCCAGGCTACTCCCTCTCCCCCTTGCTCCTCCTCCCCCACGCCCTGTGTCTGTCTTGGTCTCTATTTTTGTTGCTCCCTGTCTGTCTCTCCGATCCCTGTCTCCCTCTTGTTTATGTCTCTCCCCTGACTCTGTCTCCCCTGTCTCTGCCTCCCTTCATCTCTGTCTCTCCTTGTTTCTCTCTTCCCACATCTCTCTCCCACCTCTGTCTCTCCGCATCCCTGGTTCCCCCATCTCTATCCCTGTCTGTCTGTCTGTCGTCTCCCTCCCCCACCTGCACTACTTCCCCTTCTCCTCCCCCCACGCACACACCCTAACACCACTCTTCCTTGCTTTCCCTTCCTCCATCTCCATCCCACTTCCTTTGGCCGTGAGTGATATCCTGCCTCAGAACCATCAGAGCCCTTGCAGAGCCCGGGGACCCGGCCAAGCATCCCCAGTGGAGGTGTGGGAGACTTGGTGTGGGCCACTTCCCCGGTGAAGAGAGGGAGATTAGGAGGTCTGTGGAGGCCATGCCGTAGTCCAGGGTTTGGAATCCAGCCCCAGCCCCAGCCCCAGGCCGTGGGGGCCCGGGGTGCGGAGAGGGAGCCTGGGTTGACAGCAAGAGGCCTGAACGCCACTTTGGGTTTGATCGAGGATCCTGGCTCCCAGGAGTAGGTGCGAGGCCCACGGGATGTCGCCTTCGCCCTTCCTTGGGCCACCGAGAGGCTGTGAGCTCCACGGGCAGGCACCACGCAGCGTGTCCTTGGCTCCCCCTTGAGCACACAGTAGGGCAGCAGTGCATATTTAAGGGCTGAGAGTTCGGGGGAGCGTAGCCAGATTAGAGATTGGGTCCAGCCCCTTCCTTTCGCCAGTGCGGAAACTGATGTCTAGAGAGTTGAGGTGATTTGCTGAGGATCGTGCAAACAGGTTTGGAGCACAGAGCAGAGTCTGGGTCCCCGACCCCAAGCAAGACAGGGAGAGCAGGTGGGTGCTCTAGTGGCCCTCTCTAGGTGTCCTGTGAAAACCACCTCTTAGGAGGCGGGAGACTCGGGTTTGAGGCCACCTTGCCCTCCTGCTGGGGGACCCTGGGCAAGCCTTTCCTCCCTGGAGCCCCTCTCTGTCTCTACATACCCTCCAGGTAATGATGCACAGTCCTGAGGACTGCAGACGGGGTCGGGTCTCTGGGGTCGGAGGCTGCTGACCTCACAGCGGGTGGACAGTGTGCTTGTTCTCAGCAGGGTCTGTGGCTGCCCTAGCCTTGGGAACCTCAGTCCTCTGGTTATATGTTGCCTGGTCTGGGTCACGCGGAGGATGCTGTTGTAATCACAGGCCTATTGTGGGCTCGCTGGGGAAACCCAGAAGGAGAAGACGTAGCTCCCTATTGCCTGCAGAGGACGGAGGGGTACTCCTCCTCCCCCGACTCCAGGCCCCGAGATCGGCCCCCGCCCACCTCTCGCCTCCCCACCCCTTGTGAGAGGGTTCCTGGTAGTGCAGTGCCTTTGAACAAGCAGCAGCACCCCCTGGAGGGCTTGTTCTACACAGCTTGCTGCACCCCATACCCAGAATCCCCCATCCAGCAGGTCTGCAAGGGGCCCAAGAATTTGCATTTCTTACCGGTTCCCAGGTGCTGCAGGATGCAGCTGTCTGGGAACCCAGTTTGAGAACCACCATAGTAGTGCATGCTCTAAAACCAGGCAGTGTAGGCTTAAGACCCTGCTCCACTATCTCCCTGCCTTGAGCTCTCAGGCGAGGACTTTACCTCTCTGTGCCTCGGCTTCCTCGTCTGTAAAATGGGATAATAACAGCACCGGTCTCGTAGATTAGCTGTGAGAATTAAATGAGCTAATACATATATACTGCCTAGAACAGTGCCCGGGCACGGAGTAAGTGCTATATCCGTGTTTGCTGTTATTACAGTTACTGTTGTTGTTATTTTTATTACGATTATAATTTCCCTTCTCCCCCACCCCCACCCCCAGACTGTTCTGCTTACGGGGAATCCTTTGCCGGTCTCCTAATTTGCAGCGCACATTCACACCTCCAGGCCTCTGTGATCAAGCTCTGCCTCCCCCTGGGGTGCTTCCCCTCCCCTCTGCACCTGCTAAAACGCAGCCCACCCTTTTAGACTCAGCACAGATTCCTGCTTGGGCCTCACCACGCCCCCGCCCTGCCCCAGCCAGAATCCACAGCCTTCTGACTTCCCTGATCACATGACTTACTTCCCTAATCCAGCTCTCACTTCATTCAGCCCGTCATCCAGTTACTTGGACATCAGTCTCCCGTGGTGACCCACAAGTTCCTTCAGATCCGACTTCTCCAGGCTTTGATGGCACAAGGAAGGTCCCCTTGGAAACGTTACCCCCAAAGTACAGCCTTGATGTGTTTCAAGAAGGCCGGCCCCATCGGCAGCCTCCTGGTTGTGAGGTGGAGCCCTGTTTGGGATGTGGGATTTCGCTAATTCGTAAGAGCATGAGCTTGGCGTCTGAAAGCCCCAGTTCAAATCTGAGTTTTACCATTTAGTGCTGTGCCACCTTGGGTAATTTTCTTAGTTATTTGTACCCTTCACATCTTCAGTTTAAAGTGACACTATCTGTCATCATTGCTGTCAGTAGGTTTTTGTGAGGATTCAATGGGGTCTTATTTATGCAGCGAATATTGAGCACCTTCTGTATGCCAGACTCCGTGCTAGGCACTGGGGATCCAGCAGTGAACGAGACACACCATCCCTGCCCTTGGGGCGCTGACATTTTAGGGGGAAAGACGGACGCACAGACAGATGTATTAGGGTTCGCCAGAGAAACAGAACCAGTGGGACATATAGAGAGAGACAGATGTATTTTAAGAGGAGATTTATTGCAGGAATTAGCTCACCCAGTTATGGGGACCGAGAAACCCCATGATCTGCCATCTGCAGGCTGGAGACCGAGGAACGCTGCTGGTGTAATTCAGTCCGAGTCTGAAGGCCTGAGAACCAGGAGCATCTGTGTGTGAGGGCAGGAGATGGATGTCAAGCATGCATCTCCAGCAGAAAAAGAGCACATTCCTTCCTCCACGTTTTTGTTCTCAATGGATTGGACGATTCCCACCCACATTGCTGAGGGCGATCTTTAGGATCTTTACTCCGTCTAACAATTCAGACGTTAATCCTTTCCAGAAACACCCTCACAGACACACCCAGACTGTTTGCCCAGCTATGTGGGCATCCCTTAGGTTGCCCATACAATTAACAGGTTGACACATACAATTAACCATCACAGGAGAAGTACAGGAATCACAGTGGCATTGTTCCAGGAGGATGTGCTGGGAAGGAGGTAGTCCGTGTGAAGAACTCTGGGCACAGTCTGGCAAATAAGAGGCCCTCAGCAATTGGTAATTGTGATTATCACTATTGTTATTACCATAATTATTAGAGGAGATGAGAAGGGAAGGGAGGTGTCACAGGAAGAAGGTATAGTGTCAGTGACGGTATAGGGACAAGAAGGCATTTGGTGTCACAATCATGATATTCGTAGCCAGTGTTTACTGATGCCCCAGTGTGTGCCAGGTATTCCGCTAAGGGCCTCCTAGGGACAAAAGTCATCTCACCCTCCAGGGAGGTGCATTTTTATCCCCATTTTCAGATGAGGGGAATTGGGCCTCTTATCTGGGGAAGTGGAAGGATGGGATTTGAACGCAGCCCTTCTTCAGGGGGCCTGCAGGCTCCATAGGTGAGTGGTGGGAGGTGAAACTGGTGGGGCCGGGGCAGGTGGGGAAGGCTGGACTCTCGCCTTGAAGCCCAGAGGTCGTTTAGCATGTCTTCCTGCTGGAGACCCTGGGTGGTCCTGGGCTGCATGGGGCGGGGAGGTCCACAGCACATCATCTTCTCATCTTCTGGTCCAGAAAAACCAGTGTGGGGTAAAGCCCCACACGGATGGGTGAGAAGGGATGGCTCTTCCCTGGCCTGCTTCTGGTGAGGTCGGCTGGTGGGTGGCAAGTTCCCCGTGGGGCCGGGGGTGTGGCAGGAAGTGGTGGGCACAGCCAGACCCATGGCGGAAAGCCCACATTGTGGAGGGTGAGGACACCCAGGTGTGTGTGCACCTTTACTGAAAGGATGTGATTTTGCTTACTGTCACTGTCTCCCAGCTCTGCTGTCTGGGACCTTCTCCACTTAGGACTAGGGACAGCAGGAGCCCAGATGAAGCCGGTAATGAGGACTCAGGAGGTTTCTCTGTGTCTCCATCCATTCATTTCTCAAATACCTAAATCCCTATGACTTGCCAGTTTCTGAGCAAACAGCTGCATCTTTATCTTTTTGTGTGTGATGTCATTGACACCTCACAGTGACCCATGAGGCAGGCATCAAGAGGAGCCCTTATTCAGTGGAAAGGTGGGGCTTTTGGGTCAGACGCACTTGAGTTGGCTCGTGCACAAGCTGTGAAACCTTGGGCCAGCCCCTTCCCCTCTCTGGGCCTCAGTTTCCTCACCTGTAAAATGGGGATGATATTAGTGACCATCTCTTGAGTTCCTGGCACGATTATAGATAAGGTTATGTGGTGCCTGATGCATAGACGTGCTCAGTAATTCACAGCGATCAGGATTGTGTTGTTCACCCATTTTATAGATGAGGAAACTGAGACTCAGAGAAGTTCAGGGACTCTCTCCACAGCATCTTGCTCCCTGGCTCTGTTCCTATTGATGTCTGGGCAAGTCTGCAGATTCAGATACTTTCCAACAAGGTCCCAGGCCCCCTCAGAGCCCCAAACCATTTTCCTTTAAGGAAAGGCCATTCATTCACTCTGAATCTGGCTTCCAGAAGTCAGTGAACTGTGGGGAGATGGTTCTCCTCATGGGTTCCTCTCTTTGATTTTTCAAGTGTTCTTGTTCTGAGCAGCTCTTGAAGCTCTTTGAAATTCTTTCTCTTCCACGTGCTTCAGGAGCAAGTGAGAG
>NW_021146526.1:0-25000 GCF_002837175.3 Physeter macrocephalus
TATGTGGCCAAGACATTAATACTGTAATATGATAATTTTTTACAATTACAAGACCCATGAAAGGTATATCCCACTATTTAATATGTAACCTGTAACATTAGCCCCCCAGCATTTGATTTTGCATGAGTTGGACTTTTCAGAGGGCAAAAGTTCACTGAAGCTGGAAATGTCTCAGCCGGATCGAATGGGAGAGAACGCTAAGGTTGAAGTTCACACCAAGCTGCTAACTTGCACAGCATTAAGACTCCAACCACTGCTGCTGCCTGATCATCTAATGTAAGCATAGTCCAATGTTCCTCATTTTTACCTCTTATCGAGGAGATACTACATTTGATAATCTACAAGGCAGTGTGAGAACAGCCTCTCCCTTTTCCAGCGGCCACCCTTTGCTCTTATTATGTACGTTGCGAATAATAATGAATATGACTGGGAACTCTTTATTACTCATACTGAGCTGAAAACAAGGACCCATTCTGGACATGAAGATCTTTTTTTCTGTCAGGTGTCACTGTCCCATGAACAACCACACACAATCCCCCTCCTACCCCAAAATGAAGAGTAATACTTATAAAAAAAAAAAATAAACAAGTTTAGTTGGAATGCTATCTCTAACAGACCATAACAACCCACACAATCCCCCTCCCACCCCCAAAAGAAAAGTAAAACTTATAAAAAAAAAAAATAAACAAGTTTAGTTGGAATGCTATCTCTAACAGACCATAGTGGGCATACATGTAGGTTATAAAAATAATTTAAAAAAACAAAGACTTTCAGTCATGGAATGCAGCAAATCAGATTGGGGTATGGTGCAGTGGAGTCACATCGGTTAGGTTCTAAAGACAGCTCTGAGAACAAATACCAGGTCTAACCAAAATTATACCTGACAGTAAAATATTACCTTTTCACTTATTTATTTAATCTGTTCCCTTTTGGTCAGTTTCTCTATGGCTCTCAACGCAGTTTCTTGAGGTGGTTGACAAAGTTGCGTGGTTTTGCTTCTCAGCCTATGGTGGGAAGAATCCCCTTTCACACTTTACATAACTTTTAACAGCCTGTTTCAGGATTACCTCCATTATCTGTGTAACACGCCTGACATTATTATAGAGTTCAGAATCAGTGCGTGTGCCTGAATGTGCTGCGGAGCGCACGCTGTTGCTCTGCCGCTGCTTGCGTTATATGCCCCTCCCCCCTTTTACCACAATGATCACAGCCCCTTCTGCATCCAGAGACCAGCAGCAGTGCCACCCGGGGACTTGTTAGAAATGCAGAAGCCCAGGCCCTGCCCCAGAGCTGAATCAGAACCTGCTTTTAAGATCCCCGGGTGAGTCTGTGCAATTCAAACGGGAGAAGCCCTGCTTTATGATACACTGCATCGTCTGTGGCCCTGGAAAGAAAAGCTCTGAAAACAGGAAGGTCACAGAAGTTACAATATGATTTTTTAGCCTGCCAAGTGAGTGATGTACTGCTTCAACTGAGTGCTGACCATTTGCCGGGCATTTGATAATCATCTCCCTTCACCTCAGTCAGAATTATCCTAACTTCACAGCTGAAGAAACTAGGACTCAGCGTGCTAAATAAACTACGTATTCCATTAGAGGGTTAGGGTATGTTCTATTCCCTTTTCCTGAGGAGATTTTTGAGAATGTGGTTTTCTGACCTCCTCCTGTCAGAAAAGATACTTTAAAGAAAAACGGAAAAAAGTGAGGATCAGATGCTGCCTTGTGATTAACCAACTGTTAACCAACAGTCACCCCCGTTAGATCTCCCCTGTTAAACTAGTAGTCAGCTCTGGAGTCAAGTCAAATCCCAGTTGCCGTAATTTCAGAGGTTTGCAGTGAGGAGTAAATGAAGAGTGAACGCAAAGTGCTCAGCACAGGGCGTGACACATGCTTATTATGGCAACTATTTAGTAAAATATCCTGTGATTTTTTTTTTTTTTAATCAGAGAAAACTAGACTAGACTAGAGCACGGAAGTTCTGTAGTGGAAACGGACATCCACCTTCATAGAAACGTACGGCTTCGCCAAGTGGGGTGAAATGCTGACCCCGATTTCTCCAGTTAGTTTAGTTCCAGTCGAAAGCTGTCCCATTTGGATCTAGGGCAGCCCTTAGAGACCCAGGTTGTTAGTCCTGGGAGGTGGGTACGGTAAGTGCCTAAATTCCTCGGTGCACGGAGGTGCGTTGCGCACAGTGTCCTGCAGAGGGGGCGTGGCTTACCCAGCCAAACTGCTAATTAGCCGCAAAAGCACGCGCGGGCTGGACGCTCTTCCCACCCCAGCCGCGGTTAGCGTCTTCTCTCCGCAGGTGTCTGGATTCTTCACCGCCTCGAGAGGGCGCCGGCTGGCCAGGCGGCCACCTGCCACAAGATCCCGGCTCATGTCAGCACTGCGGCACCAACAGCCACGAGGCCTGCGGTGCCCCTCATAATCATGGCCGCCCGAGCGGCAAGGCCCGTGCCTTGCGGGAGGGAGCCCCGCCCCTCACAATCATGGCGGCCCTGGCCCTGCGGGGGGAGGGGCGTCCGCCCCTCACAAACATGGCGGCCTGGCGGGGCGTGGTCTGGAAGGGTGAATTGGGCCGGCGGTCCCAGAACTAGCGGTCATGTGACTGGGAAGATGGCGGTCTTTCCTTGGTAAGGAGGAAGCGGCGGCTGGGCTTAAGGGACGTGGTGTCCTTGGTTGTTTCTGGGATTCTGTCTCTGTCTCGGTGTGTGTCTCTGCGAGGGAGTGTGGGAACTGTTTTCTGTTGGGTTTGGTGGAGTCTCCCACCCCATCTCCGGGTGGTCTTGACCACAGATTCCCGGCCGCTACCCGGGTTCAGAGGACCTCCCTGAAGCCGGACGGGTGGGATCTTGGTCCTCTCCTCCGCTACCTCTCCCCGCGCCTTCTATGCCCCCCTCTCCATTCATTCCCTAAAAAAAGCTCAAGTTCCCCGGCCTCCGCTTTTCCAGAAGTTGACGCGGGTTCTGGGGGAGCTGGATGCAGAAAATGGTGGACTCAGCTCTGGTCTGGACGACTCGGAAGACCTGGCTGTTTTCTGAATGACTGGGCTCATCTAGAGACTTGCTTTTCTCATCTGTGAAATGGCTGCCATTCATCCTACTCTGTGCAGGGCTCTGCACTGGGCATTCAGGATGCACAACCCTCAGACGTACTCCTTGGCCTCAAGGAGCTGACAGTTTAGTGGAGCAGATACGCTCCTGAATAGAAGGATATCCAAAGAAGGCATTGGGGATTAGGCACACCTGGAGGCTTGGGGAAAGCTTGAGAGAGGAAGAGCCTTAAATTGGGTTTTGGAGGATGTAGGAGGTCATCAAGAAGACGATAATGGCGCATCCCAAGGCTGATGGGCCTGTCGGGCTCTTGTGGCTGGAGTAGTTAGGAGTGATTGGCGCTTCAGGCTCCAGCTGCTGCTATGAGTGTGTGAAGAACCGGAGCAAGTTGTGGTGGTAGTAGTGGAATTATTTGGGCACGTGAGAAAGGGAGATTATTTTCTGATCTTTCTCTGCAAATGATGTGAAGTGGTTTACATTGAATGAGTGAGTGAGTGAGCAAATGAAAAAATATACAGCCCTGGACCTTAGAAATAATCAGATACATACTTCTGATTTTATGCTTGATAAACAGCGGTCTTTCTCGTGTTCCCATCACGTGTCTAACTCTTTAAGAGTCTTCCTTCAAAATTGCGTTACGCGGGCTTCTCACCGTTGTGGTCTCTCCCGTTGTGGAGCACAGGCTCCGGACGCGCAGCCCAGCGGCCATGGCCCACGGGCCCAGCCGCTCCCGGGGCACGAGCCCATCTCCCCTGCATCGGCAGGCGAACTCTCAACCACTGCGCCACCAGGGAAGCCCCGCCAGTGAGTTCTTATATGACCTGCCTTGAGTTTTCTTTGACCTAGTCATGCAAAACCCCTTTTAGGGAATCACTAAGGCTTATATGCCAAAACATATAGCTTCAATGCACTTATCTGGCTGAATTTTGTAATCAGAAGATCCAGGAAGATGCTGTTTAATCCCAGTGCATTTTTACCTTTGGTGTACTTTACAGAGAGAGGTGCCATAAGCCCTTTAGCATCTAGTGTCTCCACAGTTCCTAGTCTGACTGTGCTCTAAACATTTCTGTCTGTGGTAGCATGTGTTCATCTTTCAGTTTGCCCACTAGACTTGATGCTTCTTAAGTTAAAGGGGCTGAGTTTTAACCATCATTGTATCTCCAGAGCCTGGCATGGAGCTTGGCAGATAGTAGGTGCTGAGTAATATTTATGGAATGAATGAGGAAACTGAGGAGGCCCTCAGAGGAGAAACGTGTTTCTGTCATTAAATTTGACATTTATCAAGCCTTTATTTTGTGCCAGGCACTGTGCTAAGTGCTGAACGTGCAACATCTTATCTTCTAAAAACCCTATTTTTCAGATAAGGAAGTGGAGACAGAAAGATGAAGCAGTTCATTTAGCTTTATAGCCTGCAAGGAGCACTGAGGTTTGGAACTCAAACCTGTGATCTTCTTTTTTTTGGCTGCGTTGGGTCTTTGTTGCTGCACACGGGCTTCAGTAGTTGCAGTGCATGGGCTCAGTAGTTGTGGCTCACGGGCTCTAGAGCACAGGCTCAATAGTTATGGTGCACAGGCTTAGTTACTCTGTGGCATGTGGGATCTTCCCAGACCAGGGATCGAACCCGTGTCCCCTGCATTGGCAAGCGGATTGTTAACCACTGCACCACCAGGGAAGTCCCAAACCTCTGATCTTAATCATTATTGTCATATGGCCCTACAGTCTAGATTCTGGGCTGAGATTCCTGGGTAGCAGGGTTCCTGAGTCCTGCTGTGCTGTCATGGGTCTCCCCAGCATGCCTCTTCTCACCCACACTTGTTATTACTGACCTCACCTGTGAGATGTCCAGTGCACTGTGGATTACATTTCCTGTTCAGTCGTATGGTCATAGCATTGTTAAAAATACCATTCTTTGGAGTCAGAATTTCTACATCATTTTAAGACTTTATTGGGGAGGGGGAGTATATTGTGATTGGGGGATAAAAAACTGTGTGGCCAGATTATGCCATTAGTAATTAAAAAGTCACTTGAGAATTAAAAACCAGTTAGTGGATTTCGGTATTTCCAGTATAAGGAGATTAATTTGGTAACTGGTAATAGGATTTCTACACAGGCATGTTATCCAATGTAAATAATTTAAAAATAGGGCAGTGTCAACCTTTAATGTGCATATCAGTCACCTGCGAATTTTGGTGAAATGCAGACCCTGATTCTGTAGGGGTATTTCAGTACTCCCCAGGTGATGCCCTTGTTGGTGATCTGTGACTCACACTTGGAGTACCCAGAGGCCAGACCAAGCTAGGAGTGGAGGTATGAAATGTTGGCCTTTTTTTCCTGTGGCAGCTGCCAGGGAGCCAGACCACCCTTTCGCATTGCTGGGAGTTGGGGGTATTTTTACCAGCTTATCAGCTATGTTCGCAGGAAGAAGAGTAAGGCTTTTTGAGAAAATGCCCACTAGAGGTCACTGTTAGCCTTACCAAAGACCCAGGCATTGAAGAAAATGCTTTTAACATCTCAACCTATAGGAAACACTAGGGAACTGAGAGCAAATTTGAGGAAATAATGGAAGAAATGATTGAAAAATCGAAATAGCAACTTGACATGGACTTACAGCAAGGGTAAATGTTTCCTTCCCTTTCTTTTTTTTTAAAAGGTGTTTCCAGAACAAGTATTTTTTCCCCAAAGAATTCCCTCCCCTCACACTTAAAAAAAAAAAAAATTCATTTCAAAGCTCAGTCCTTAAAAAAAAAAAAAAAAGACAATTGCTTTTTCACATTCTCAAGTTGACCTATAGATGATCTGTAGAACTACTGAATCCTAGAGGCAGGCTGCCTCAGTTTGCATCTGTCTCTATCACTTGCTAACCTCTCACAAGTTACCAACAGCCTCAGCTTCTCCATCTGAGAAATGGGCATAATCATAGTACCTACCTCATAGGATTGATTAAATGAGGAAATAGAGGTAAAGGGCTTGTCCTGTATCCTGGTATATAGTGTCAGGGAGAGGAAATTTCCCCTCCTACTCTCTTGAGTTCTTGTGGCTGGACCAATAATAAAATTGACACAAGGTAAATTAATGGGAGAAAAAGAAACAAATTTTAATTTGTGTGTTCTGGAGGTCTCATAGATATGGGACCTAAGAAGTGGCTGAAACAGGCAGCTTTTATACTTTTTAGACAAAGAAACTATAAATTTGTGAGGAATTGACAGAACAAAGAAAGTTGGGCTTTGGGTGCTTGATTAGTGAAGAATCTAAACAGCAGTCTTGTGGTATTAAAGAAATAACAAGGTTCGTTTATATAGGCTTCTTGGCCCTGAGTTCCCCATCTCTGGCGACAAGGGTGTCCTTCTACCTCCAGATGCAGGTGGGCACCTTTCACAGGGGAGACTTATTTCCTGCCTTCAGGGAGACAGAGAGGAGGGTCAGAATGTCCCTCTACATCGGCTCTTTCTTAAGTTTCTTAAGTAACTTTAATTCAAGATAATCAATATGCCATATTTTGGGGTGGCCCGCTGTGGGCCCCAACAGTAATAAGCACATAATAAATGAGAACTGATATTTGGTTGTTGTATATCAAGTCATATTGCTGTTTTGATATTGTACATTTTTTAGCTGTTGATTTGTTAATAATTATTATGGCGATGAAAAACACATTTGCAGTTGAATTTCAGGTCAGATTACATTTCTACTCATTCTATTAAATTAACTTTTCAAAATTCTATTGATAAAGTTAAGAGTGATCTGAAAGGGAGAAAAGTATAAGTTGATTTTTTAAACTCCATTATGGCTGTTGATGACTAGACTTCCAATTTATTCTTTGGGGTTTTGTTTGTTTTATAAATCAAGGATTGGCTGGTAGCATATTAAAAGGAGTTTGGAAGAATATTTCATAATTGAATTCAACTGAAATATTTTTGGAAGATGAAGACAGTATATATTTAGTAAATGTAACCCAAAGGGACTAGGCAGCGTATTGTGGTAGGGGTTTTCCTTTAAAAACAAAAAACAAGTAGAGGCCGGTCTATATTGTTAACTAGCTTTTCTCCTTTCCTATACTCGAAGGGAAATTTATTTAGAAAGGGATGGAAGTGAAATTACGTGGGATCTCAGTTCTTTTGTACTGTGTTAGGTGTCTGGGTAGGTGGGGCTTATTGAGTAAAGCTGATTAATTGCACGGCACAATTAGATTTGGGGTTCATACACATATTAATGAAGTCAAGAAGCTGAGAATGGGGGTGGGAGTTGGGGGGGCGTGGAAGGGATGAATTCAAGGCATCTGGAGGCCAAGGAAACAAAGGGGCCAGCTTCCTGTGCTCTTTGAAACTGAGAGTTTTTCAGGTTTTTAAGTCTGTTTGCCGTTTGGTCAGCCATTTTGTCTTTAAGTCATTCCTCTCTTGAATTTTGCTGTAAGCATTCAAGAGAAGCCAAGCTGCTCCTTCGGCACTTTGTTTAGAAATGTCTTCAGCCAAATATCCAAATTTCATGGCTCACAAGTTCTGCCTTCCACAAAACACCAGGACTCGGACTAATTCAGCCAAGCTCTTTGCTACTTTATAACAAGGATTGCTTTCCTCCATTGTCCAAAAGCCTGTTCCTCCTTTCTGTATGAGGCCTCATCAGAATGACCTTTACCTCCTGCAGTTCTACTAACATTCTGTTTACCACCACTTAGGTTTTCTCTGAGAAGGTTGAGGCTTTCTCTACAGCTTTCCTCTTTTCTTTCTGAGCCCTCACAATAATCACTGGATAATCAGTCCGTTCAGGGTAGTGGCTTTTTCTAGCACATACTTCAGAACTTTTCCAGTCTCTACCCATTATCCAGTTCCAAAGCTGCTTCCATATTTGTTATACTAGCACCCCACTCTGGGTACCAATTTTCTGTCTGAGTTTGTTCGGACTGCTGTAATGAAATACAACAGACTGGTTTAACTTTTTTTTTTTTGGCTGTGCTGTGTGGCATGTGGGATCTTAGTTCCCCAACCAGGGATTGAACCCATGCCCCCTGCATTGGGAGCACAGAGTCTTATCCACTGGATCACCAGGGAAGTCCCCCAGACTGGTTTACTTATAAATAACAAAATTTAATTTCCCACAGTTCTGGAGGCTGGAACTCCAGGATCATGGCACCAGCATGGTCAGGTGAAGGCACTCTTCCTGGTTCACAGCCAGCACCTTCTCACTGTGTCTTCAGATGGTGGAAGGGGCTAGGGAGCTCTCTGGAGCCTCTTTTATAAGGGTACTAATCCCATTCATGAGGGCTGTACCCTCAAGATGTAAGCACCTCTCAAAGGCTCCACCTACTAATACCTTTTGTGGGTTAGGATTTCAACCTGTGAATTTTAGGAAGACACACATTCAGATCGTAGCACCTCTCCTGCCTTTTATGTTCTAGTTCTCATGCATTTTAATTCTATATATACTTTAAACACCGTAAGAAGTTATTTTTTGTAGTTGATATTTAGTTTTACCTACACCTTTATCTTTTGTATGCTCTTTAGTGTATATATAGTATATATGCATATGTACACACATAATGCGCATATATATATATATATATATATACATGTTAGCATATATTTTTTACTTTCAGCTGGGATCATTTTCTTTCTACTTTCAGCATTTAAAAAAAATTTAAGGTGTGCTTCTGCTACTGCTGCTGTTCTCCTTTTTCTTTGACTGGAAACTTCTTTCTTTTGCCCTAATGTTCATAGGGTAGTTTCACTAGGTCTAGAATTCTTGGTTGGCAATTATTTTCTTACAGTACTTTAAAGGTATCATTCCTTTGTCTTGTGGCTCTCATTTCTGTGCTGAGATAATAATCTTACTGTTGTCCTTTGAAAATAACATATCTTCATTCCTTTTAAGAAATCCTCTCTTTTTAGTTTTTAGCCATTTTACTATGAAGGCCCTAAGTATGGTTGTTTTTTGTTTTGTTTTTGTACTGGTCTTGCTTGGGGCACAAGCGTTTCTTGAATCTGTGAATCAGTGTCTTTCTTTAGTTGGGGAAAATTTTTAGCTATTACCTCTTCAAATACTGCTCTGCCTGTTCCTCCTCTCTTCTTTGGAATTCGAATCGTATGTGCGTTAGACCTTTCTTCATGTCCCTTAGGCACTCTGCTTTTCATCTTTTTTCCTCTCCATGCTTCAATGTGGGTGATCTCTCCCCTTTTATGTTCCTTCTCACTAATCCCTTCACTTGTTAAGCCTCCGCAAGACTGATGAAAACTGTCTGCTCTTCATCTACTTGGCTTATTCCTCTTGCTCTTCCACAGCTTAATTGGAGAATACTTTGAGGGGAAACCAGGACCGAATCTCTCACTTCTCTGCATTGCCTTCTCTTCAGATTCTCTTCCTTCAAGCCCTGGCTGTCTCCATAGCCCTGAACCCTAGTTTATCTCTACAGCCCTGGGAGTTTTCCTTAAAGCTTCTTTGGCTACTCTGCCCCCTAGCAGCTGCCCTCTGCCTGGCTTTAGCCTCTTGTCCCATGCCAAGAATCAAAATGCTCTGTGAGAGATAGCTGGGCAAGAAAGTTGGCTTCACTTCAGTGAGCTTCCCTTTGTTCTGGTGTCTGTCCTCGCAGGTCTTATTTGCCTCGGCAGCTCCTTATACCTTCAAACTGATTTAAAAAAATGTTTTTTTAAAAATTTACCACTTCTTATTGGTCTTGGTAAAAATGCTGTTCCACTGTAAACTGTCTCATCAATGAGGAAGTCTCAGCAAAAAGTTTTTAGTGTGTATGCATCTCCAACTAATTGGTTTCTGGGTTTTGCTGTTTACCAGGCATTCCAGGAACAGGAACTACAAGGCTGAGTTTGCATCATGCCGGTTGGAGGCTGTACCACTGGAATTTGGGGACTATCACCCACTGAAACCCATAACTGTAAGTTTTGTCAAGGGTCCCTCTGTGACATTCTTATTCCATAAAATTATAGACAGTATTCCTGGGTCTTTCTCATTTTGCCAGTGGTAGGTGCTTTTGCATATTTAAATCAACCAGTCTGTTCTCTGCCCCATTTTTTTTTGTGTGATGTTGGTCTCACCCACCATCATTTTTATTCATCCCTGTCTCATATTAGTGGGGTGATCATGCATATGGGATGCCTTTGTTCCTGATTTGGAGGTGTAAACAAAATACTTCTTAATTTGCCTATTTGAAATATTAAGATCAGTCTGATTACTCTTATAGGGTGCTGTCCTGAATAGCATCTTAGTCTATCTGTGAGTTTATTTAAAAAACAAAGCAAAAGGCAAGCAAGAGTCATAGATTGTCTCATCTGAGTTAGCACTTTTTTATTTACGAGTAATAGAAGCTACGTGGTTGTCATCGTAGGTGGGATATGAGGTTGACAGATGCCAGTAGACACTGAGGACATGACGTTTCTGAATGGCAGAGAACCTGAGAACACACAGAGGTGATTACATAAAGCAGGAGGTCACAAGAAGAAGCTTCAGCCTCCCAGGTCCCCTCAAATCCCCACGGGCTCGAGTGGCTGTGGCTGACCCACCAGTGAGTTGGTTCCAATCTCAGGAACTCAAACCCAACAGCAGGGAGAGTGTCTTCTCTGCATTTGCTGTTTGCCCAGTTGGGTTACGTGTCCTTCCCTGAATCAACCCTGGTGACTGGGGTGTAGAATATGCTGATTGGTTGGGTTGGGGCTCCTGCCCACCCTGGGAGCCAGGAGCAGAGTCCACTCCACCAGGCCTTTAAGAGCTGAGAGTCGGGCAAGGCTGCCTTCCCAAAGAAAATTTGGACTGTTGAGCCTGGGAGATGGAGGAATGGATGCCAGGCAGACAAGAACAACAAACATGCACCAGTGGGAGGCGCTTCACCAAGTTACCCAGGGTTAGTGTCAGACCCCACAGATTGAGGGCATGGTCTTCAATAAAACTGCCCTAGCTTCAGACTCCAGCTGTAAATTTGGGGGTCCCCAGGCCACCTGCACTTCTGACCAACTGGCTACAAATCCAAGGGTTTCCGGAGACCTCCCTCAGGTTTGATAATTTACTAGAACAGAACTCAGGAAAGTGTAATACTTATGCTTATATTTATATTATAAAGGATGCACATGAGGGCCAGCCAAATTAAGAGACACACAGGGCAAGGAGGAGGGTCCCAAATGCAGAGCTTCCTTGCCTTCTGCCTGTGGAATCAGGGTGTGCATCACCTCCCGGTGCAGCATGTGTTCAACTGGGAAGCTCCACTGAGCTTTGGTGTCCAAACTTTTTATTGGGGTTTTATGACACACATGATTGATTGATTCCTTGGCCACATGATTGAACTTGATCTCCAGCTTCCCTCCCCTCTGCTGAAGTGAGATCTTTTTCATCTTTTGATAGGTTTATTGTCCATCTCTGGTGAATTGGCCTGAAAATTTTTTATCATAGTAAACCTTTAGACAGATCTGTTATGTTCTACAGTGAGGGTTATCACCTGGCTGAAAGTCCAAACCCTTTAATCACATGTTTGGTCTTTCAGCATCCTCTCATTAGCATAAACTCAGGTGTGATTAGGGGCTCATGAATGACTGAAGCTCCAAGGACTTGGAGTCTCCTTTCCAGGAACCGGGGACAGAGGCCAAATTCTCTTTTATCCAACACCCTCTCTCCTTCATTCTGTTAAATCCTCTCTCTCTCTGAAGAATTGTTCTGGGTTTTTATAGCTTCCTCATTTAAAAAGGAGTGGAGCCTAACTAGCCCTTCTGGGTGTTGATCCTAAACTTTCAGCAGACAGACTGTGGCTCTGGTTGGATCCTCTTGGCTCAGGGGTTCACCACGGTCTGGTCATCTGAAGTTGGGGAGGGTTGGGGGCAGTGGAACAAGAACATGGCTTCACACTCCAACACCCCCGCTTGCTCCTTAACACATACACAGTTCTCCTGAAAGGGAGGAGTTGGGCACTCACTGCTTTGTGATGATGAGCTGGCCACACAGAGCCACTGAGACCGTCTTTGAGTATGACGACTCTGGGGTCTTTCGTATGCTGGTTCGTTACCCTACCTAGACCATTGCTGCAAGATGCAAATTCTGATGCAGTGGGTCCGGGGTGGGGCTTGGGAGTCTACAGATTTATGAGCTGGCAGGTGATAGGGCTGCTGCTTGTCCAGAGACTACACTTTGAGTAAGAAGGCCCTACAAGAATTCAGTTATAGCATCACCTTCTAAATCTCAAAGACCCTGTCTCTCCCTTCCTAACCCCAATTTCTCACCTTCCCTTCCTCGACAGCTGGGATTCCGAGTCATGTCAATTTGTCGCAAAAATAAGTGTCCCTGCTGCAAAGGAATGGTCAGTTCATAACGGAACAAGGGAAAACCCATTTGAGTGTTTCATTGGGAAAAGTCATAGGAGACTACCATTTTACCTCCACAAATTTTCCCCACAGGTCACAGAGTCAAAGACAAAGAAAGTGAGCCGGAAAGGAAGCACTTCTTCCACGTCCTCTTCATCCTCCAGCTCCGTGGTGGACCCACTGAGCAGCGTCCTGGATGGGACTGACCCCCTCTCCATGTTTGCGGCCTCTGCTGACCCTGCAGCCCTGGCGGCTACCATGGTAATGCTCCTAGCTATGGTCAGTCCTGTGGGTGCAGGGTTGGGGATTTTCACTGAACGAGTAATACGCAGTGCACTCGGGTTGTAACAATTCAAATAATCCAGACTCAGTGGCACTGCAGAGCGTGTAGATCCTGGAAACTGCTGCTTCTTCCTTTTTCTTGAAGCATTTTAAAATTCTTTATTTTCATTTCACTCTTTTCATTCCCTTTATTTTGGATTTATTTTTATGTAATTACATAACCAATTTACTAATTTTTCATGTAAAAAATCAATCATTACAGATGAAGTCCAGTTGACCAGTTCTCATTCTATTCTCCGCTCTGGAGGTCATCAGTGTTATCAGTGTAATGTATATTCTTCAACTTTTTCTTTGTATTTTCATAGATATTTATGACAACAATTTCTGAACATTTACATACATACTCATGTGTAAGTAACAACAACAGCAATAATAAGAGTATCAGCCAACTGCGTAGCAGGTATTTTCCAAGTGCATTCCAAGAGTAGTTCTCATACTGCCTAAGCTTCATTTAAAGAGGTCCACACAGAGGAACAGAGATGTTAAGTGACATGCAGGCTGGAATTCAAGCCTGGCCAGTCTGACTTCAAAATCCACCATCATTCTTTGCTGGTATTGCACACAGCTATTTACTTTTTTTTTTTTTTTAACATATATACTTTTTTTTTTTTAAACTTGACAATATGTCTTGGAGAACTTTCTATATTAGTACTTACAGAACAACCTTCTTATTTTGAACAGCTGCATTGTATTGTAAGGAACAGGACATGATTTTGGTTTTTTTTTTGGCTGCACTGCTCGGCTTGTGGGATCTTAGTTCCCCGACCAGGGATTGAACTCGGGTCCTCGGCAGTGAAAGCCCAGAGTCCTAACCACTGGACCGCCAGGGAATTCCCAGGGACATGCTTTAAATTGCCATGATGGACACATAGACCGTGTGTGGTGTTTGTTGGTATAGGCGGTGGCGCATTTGTCCTTGAACATACATAGATCTTGGTGCCTACGTGCAAGGGTTTCTGCAGGGTAACTTCCTAGGAGTTCATTACTGGGTTAAGGTAACATATACATAAAGTTTTTTTTTTATGTGGACCATTTTCAAAGTCTTTATTGAATTTGTTACAATATTGCTTCTGTTCTATGCTTTGGTGTTTTGGCCCTGAGGCATGGGATCCTAGCTCCCCGACCAGGGATCAAACCCTCACCCCCTGCACTGGACGGCAAAGTCTCAACCACTGGACTGCCAGGGAAGTCCCCATATACATAAGGTTTTGATGGCTACTGCCAGATTGTTCTCCAGAAAGCGTTCACCAATTTACACTCCCATCAGCATAGCAGTATTTTGGAGTGCCTGTGCCCTGCATCCTTGCCAGCCTGGCTACTATCAGTCATTTAAAATCTTGCCATTCTGATTGTTGAAAAATGATCTCTTTCAGTTTGCCTTTCCTTGATTTTTCATGAGTTTGAGCATCTTTTGATAGGTTTATTGTCCATCTGTGGTGAATTGGCCTGAAAATTTTTTAGCATAGTAAACCTTCAGACAGATCTGTTACATTCTACAGTGAGGGATTGTCTGCCTTCCGCTCATACTTTTTTTTTAAGCTTTACTGAGGTATAATTGACAAATAAAATTGTAAGATATTTAAAGTGTGCAACGTGATGCTTTGATACACATATACATTGTGAAAGGATTCCCTCCATTGCGTTAACTCTTATGTTACCTTACATACTTACCCTTTTTTTGGTGAGAACATTTAAGTTCTACTGTCTTAGCGATTTCACTTATACAATACTGTGTTATCATCTGTCATCACCATGGTTGCTTATACTTTTTTAAAAGATTCAAAAATTGCTGCTGAAGAGATTGTCTTGCCTTTTCTTAGGACAACTCCAGAAAGAAACGTGACAGAGATGATAACTCCATTGTAGGATCAGATTTTGAGCCTTGGGCCAGCAAACGAGGAGAAATCCTTGCCCGGTACACTACCACGGAAAAGCTCTCTATTGTGAGTACCAGTATACTTTTCTCCCAGTGTCTACTTCAGACTTCGTAGTTCTTTTTGTTATTATGATTCTGCACCCGATTCCAGTGTGTAGGTTCCCCCCTACACACCAAGCAGTTCTTCGACACCAGTGGGGTGTCCTATAAATCAACTCAATTCTGACATTGTCTATCTGGAGAGAGCACCAGATCCCACCGCTTAAGGGCTCAGTCCCCACATCAGATGCTAATCAAAAGTCCAGGTTGTTACCTGGCTTCTGACCAACTAGCTATAAATCAGTTTCCCATGACCACCTCTTTGGGTTCAGTTAATTTGCTAGAGTGGCTCACAGAACTGACTAGACTACTGGTTTATTACAAAGGATATTAAAGGATATGAACCAGTAACTAGATGAAGAGATACCTAGGGTGAGGTCCTGAACAAAGGAGCGTCTGTTTCCATGGAGTTTGGGGTCCAGCACGGCAGCATGTGGATGTGTTCTGATTCACCAACCCGGAAGGTCCTTGAACCCCGTCCTTTTGGGTTTTTATGGAGGCTTCATTACATAGATATGATTGATTAAATCATTGACCACTGGTGATTGGTTCAACCTCCAGCCCCTTTCCCCTCCCTAGAAATCAGGGAGGTGGGACTGAAAGTTTCCACCCTCTAATCATGTGGTTGGTTCCCCTGACAACCAGCCTCTATCCTTAGGTGCTTCCAGAAAATCACAGGAGAGTGCTTCCTAAAAAGAACAGAAGACTCCTGGATTGTTCGCTCACCTAGGAAATTCCAAGGGTTAGGAGCTTTGTGCCAGGAATTGGGACAAAGACTAAACATATATTTCTTCTTACAAATCACAGTATCACAGTTATGTTGCCCCAACGCCGAGGTTCTGTAAGTTTCAGTTATTATGTCAATGTTAGTTGGGAGAAAACGTGCTAATTGGTTCCTCAAAAAATGTGTTAAGAATCGGGGATCAGGCACAGTTCAGAGAAAGAACTGGAGCCGCAGAGTCCTGTCTCTGGGGAGGTGAGAGTTACGAGGGGAGGAGAGTGCCATCCTGAAGAAGGTTAACTTCTTACTGTTGCTCAGGGAGTCCCACTGGTGGGTTTTCTGCCAGGGCTGGAAGTTCACTGTTTCTTTGGGTGGCACTCACTGGGTCAAGTTGTTGGCTAGTGCCCGAGGCTTACCTTGTACTCTGCGAGTTGCTCAACCAGGGAAAGCAGGTTAATGCTTATGTCGTCAAGGACTGGCTTGTAACTGAAGCCCTCCCTGAGGAAGAGAGATGTTCGTCTCTCTTCATACTGGAAAGAGGTCTAGAGGCAGATATTCCAGGACTAGGTGGCAGCTCCAAAGCCATCAGGGACCCAGCTCTTTCTGTCTTGCTGCTCTGTCATGTTCAGTGTTACCTCATGTCCAGGTTGTTAGAAGGTGGAAAGGGGAAAGTGGGATGCACCCTCTCTCATTCAAGAACACTTCCTTGGGACTTCCCTGGTGGTCCAGTGGTTAAGATTCCACGCTTCCACTGCAGGGGGGGCTCGGGTTTGATCCCTGGTCGGGAAACTAAGATCCCACATGCCGAGTGGTGCGGCCAAAAAAAAGAACACTTCCTGGAGTCCCCTCAACAGGTCCAGTTACATTTGTCTTGAAGGTAGTCATGGGCTGTACACAGTGCACCCATCAAAAATCGGGGCTGTGAGCAGGGAGGAAGGGGTGAACTCAGTAGCGACTAGGAAGGTTCTGCTCCCTTCTCCCAGAGTCTATACTTGTTAAGCAGAATGGTGGCAGAATTGCTGGACTATTTAATTCTTTTTCTTACTGTTTTCTGATTGCACTGATTTAATATAGAGCCGTGATTCTCAACCAGGAGTAATTTTACTCCCCAGGGGACATGTGGCAATGTCTGAAGACGTGTTTGGTTGTCACAACTGTGGGAGTGCTACTGGCATCTAGTGGGTAGAGGCCAGGGATGCTGCTAAACATCCTACAGTGCACAGGACGGCCTCCCACAACAGAATTTTCCAGCCCATAACGTCAATATTGCCGAGGTTATGAAACCCTGATTTAGAGTAAGCTAAATGCTATCACATTGCCACCACTGTCTCAAAATTTTGCTTTTTGTTGGCTCATTTTGAGAGTCCTGAAATGAGTAGATATTTGAATCTCTAGTTTCTAGTGAGCTGTATTTTCTTCCTTTGAATAAATATTTCTGTTTTTCATTTAGATAAATAAGTGGCTTTGTTGGAAAACGATGGATCATGTTGTCTTAGTGCTGCTTGAACAATAAGTAAAGTTTTTGTTACAGGGTCCAGTAAGTTTTAAAAAATATTAACATATATTTTTTGCCTCTGCAGAATCTTTTTATGGGATCTGAAAAAGGTGAGTTTTTGCTGTTGTTACTGTTTTGATGGGGAATTCTCCCATTACCTTTAATATAATTTTCCGAAGGAAAAAAACGTCCAATCCTGATGTTTAATTCAATTGAAGCTATTATTTCCTAGATTATGTATAGACTTAGTAGAATCAAAATACGTATTTAGATGACGAATGAAAAAAAAAAAAGACCAAAGAGTTTACTAGGAGGAAAACAGAAACTCAGTGCTTGATTCTGGGATTACAGAGCAGTAGTCTCCCGTCTGTGTGCCTCCTCACTGGCTGGGAAATGGTTGAAATTCTCCTTTTTATAGATCCTTTCCTTTGCCTTAAGTCTTTATCCCTCGTGAAAACACAGATGCACCGGTGAGGGGAGTCACACACTCAGTCTTATCAGCCACTGGTCCCTGAATACGGCAGTTCTCAATTTCTTGTGCCAAGACACAGTCTGGACCAGGGTGTCTCAACTAGCTGTTCAGCAGAGTCACCTGAGGAATATATATATATATTTCATAAAAATACAGACCACTGGGTCCCACTCCACTTATTGAATTAACCTTGAGGAAGGGGACCCAGGAATTCCGTTTTTAAAGCTCCTGGGTGATTATGAAGCCACTGTCTTAGATCCTATATCATTGGGGTGCAGAGGAGCACAGCCGTGGTTTATGTGCAAATTGCTGGTATGGCAGCTGCAACTCTCCTCGTTCTCTGCAGGTTGAGGCAGCACGTTAGAAATCAAGAGAGTCGGAGCACCTTTGTCATGGGCATAACTTTGACCCCAAACCATAAAAAAGTAAATCATAGCATATCTAGCGTATCTACCAGTTTGGAGAGATCAGAAAGTGACGATATCACTTGCTGGTGAGAATGTAGAGCAACAGAAATGCTCACGTGCTGCTGGTGGGAGTGTAAAATGACACAACCACTGTGTAAAGCACTTTTGCATTATCTGTTCAAATTGAAGATGGGCCAACCCTTTGACCTAGCAGTTCCACTATTAGGATATACCCTAGATCAGAAATTGGCAAACTATATCCTGTAGGCCAAATCTGGCCCACTGTTTGATTTTGTAAATAGTCTTATTGGAACACAGCCATGCCGGTTTGTTTACATATTGTCTATGGCTGCTTTTGCGCTATAATGGCAGAGTTGAGTAGTTGTGACAGAGACTATATGACTCACAAAACCTAAAATACTTATATATGGCCTTTTATAGAATGCATTTTTTCAGCTCTGCCCAAATCCATGTTTCTTAAAGTGTGGTCCAAGGACCAGCAGCATTGACGTCACCGGGGGCTCATTAGAAATATAGAGTCTCAGACCCTGCCAGACCTAGTAAAAATCAGAATCTGCATGTTAACACATCCTTAAGTGATTCCTGTAAAAGTTTGAGAAACTACCCTGAAGAAATGCATGCATATATGAACTAGCAGACATGCACAGAAATGTTTATAGCGTATTGTTCATAGTAACCCCAAGCAGAATACAACCCAAGCATCCACTGATGGTAGAATAAGAAATTGTGATGTAGTCACACAATGGAAAATACTAAACAGTGGTGAAAATGTGTGAGCTACAGCTTTATGCAATGACAGGGGTAAACTTCATGAACTAAAGTCAGTGGTGAATGAAAGAAGCAAGACAGTGTACAATCTGGGTGGTGGCTACAAAGGTTTTATAATTATCTGTTAAAAAGTACATATATACATGTTCTGTACTATATTTCAAAATGAAGGGAGAAGTAGAAGTAAGGTAAAAAAAAATCAAATTATTTGGAAACTTCTTAATTTTAATAGTTGTTAGTAATTAAATAATTGTACCATGCTCTCAGCTGATCCCAGACAAATCTGTGAGTTAACACCAGAGCTAAGAAACCAGTGCCTTAAAAGAGTAAACTTTAGTTCCTGAGAGTGAGTTCGGTAGGCAGGAGCAAGGAAACCTTTGGTCTAGAACAGAAACACCCGTAAGATGGAGAAAGGGTTCTGAAACAGGAGGCTCTGGAGGGCAGCAGCCAGCTGGCCAGAGAGCCCTGTCCTGTGACCGGCCCGTGGCCTGGAGTCCTTTCCTTCTCTCCCCGCCAGTCCCTGCTGATGGGAAGAGTTGTGCTGACAGATGATGGAAGGAGCCTCACTAGTCCTGTTTGCTTGAAGAGACGGCTTTTGAAGCCCTAGTGTTTCCACCTCTGGACAGACAGTGGGATTGTTGTTTTGTTCGTTGTTAGTACCACAGTTCTGCACTGTGAATATGAGCCTGAGAGGGCCTTTTGTTTGTGGAAAACAATTAAATGACGGATTTTTGGCATCCTTATCTGGACCGCCTTTCTTTAGGAATAAACAAATGATTCAGTGAAAAGTTTGTAAATATCAAATGTCGCAGAACCTTTTTGAGGCTGGCCCACTGCACTCCCACGGGCAGCTCCTAAGCAGAAATGTTTCTGATGAAACTGGTTACGTAAGGAAGTTGCTTTCAGAATCTCAGGGAGTTTTCTGTAATGAAGTTGTTCCCCAGCCTCTTTATTCATGATGAAGTGTAGAGTGAAAGATGCCTTCCTTTGGGGGTATTGGTGACAGAGGAAAGCCACCTGTGTGACATGAATCCATTCTGTTTAGGCAAAGCTGGGACTGCCATATCCGCAATGTCGGAGAAGGTTCGGACCAGGCTGGAGGAGCTGGATGATTTTGAGGAGGTGAGCAAGTCAGTTGTTGAATCAAGGGAGGGGCGGGGCTTCCTGTGCTTCTGCCAGGTGAGGTCAGTCTTGGTGGCCGCTCTCTGATTAATTCTCGAACTGCGCATTGTGTTCAGTCCTCCTGAGGCACCAACTGATCCAGGGAAAGATGCCAGTGGCGCAGCTGGCCAAGCTCACAGGAGCCTTCCTTGGGCTGGTTTTCTGAAGGTGTTTTTCTCACTGTGTTGCTTGAGCAAACCCCGGATGTCTGGGGGCAGGGTCTAACTGTGAAAGCCAATGGTAGCCATCTGCCGGGGAGCCGCCTCGTATAGTGTAAAACGGTCATGCCTGCTGCAGAGGCTGTGCATGGTCACTCAGCTGCTGAACTCTTTCAGTTAGCCTGCACGTGCTTTTAAAGAACATGACTCTTGCCAACTCATAAAAATTAGTAAATTTAACGTATAAATCCAGATTTCTGACTTCTTTTAAATTCCACCTAACTATGGGCTCGCATTCTTGCATTTAACCTGGGTGTGTACTGTCCAAGTTGCATGGTCCTCCCTGGCCCAGTTCACTCATAAACATTACTAGCCTGGCCCCTGGAGATGGTGAGTTTGCATCCTCTGGAGTATCAGAGAGGCAGCATAGCATGGGGGTTAAGCGGGCAAACTCAGGAGCCAGACTGCCTGGGTTTGAATCCTGGCTCTACTGTTTGGTAATTCTGTAATTTGGGACAAGGTACTTAAGAGCTTGAGCTCTGTGCCTCAGTTTACTCATCTGTAAAGTGGGGGTGCTACCTAGTACCTGCCTCCTAGGGTGATTACAGGGGATTACATGAGTTAATGTATGTGAAGTGCTTAGACCAGCACCCAGCACATGGTACATGCTTTGCAAGTGTTAGCTACTGTCACCGTCACCATTCTGAGTCTAGAGGCCTTAGCTTGACTGCTTATTAACAGGGTGCCCTTGGGCATTCATCTTCCTATACCCATTTCCTCATCTGTAAAATGGGGATAAAAAATATAGTTGTGTAGGCTGAATGGGAATGCTTTGAAATCCACAGAGATCCATATAATGGCAGTTGCCATTGCTCTGTCCTGCATCTTGCCCCAGTTTCAGGGTCCTTCCAGCTCTAAGACCAGAGTTGTTAGGTGCTCAGCAGAGTCTAATAGTCCAATATTTTATTTTCCAATTCAGAAATGACATATTTTGAGTTAGGGCGCCCGAGAGCCTCAGTCTGCATGTCATTGGCTGGTAGGAAGGGAATTGCTAAGGGTTTTATCAAAGCTCGTTTGTCTGTTGAGTATCTGAAAGTCACTTGAGCTGGCTTACACGGAAAATAAGGACTGTATTGAAGGATACTGGGGCACTACCCTGAACCCAAAGGCACAGTGGCCTGGAATCAGGAACTGAAAAACCACCCAGAACCCCAGCAGCTGTCCTCTGTGTCTCTTGCTTCTGTGCAGCCTCCAGACTCTTTCTAGTTCTCCTTTTTTTATTTGTTTTTCTGCAGACTGGTTTCCTTGCTTCCCCCTGCTCACAGGAGCACATGGCTGCCCCATGGCTTCCAGGTTAACATAGCATATTAGTCAGGATAAGACTAGGTTGTGCTGTGGTAACAAATGGACCCCCCATATCTCAGTGGCTTAATATAACAAAGGTTTATTTCTTCCTCACATTACTCGTCCAGTGTAGGTGACAGACATACCACCATCTCATGGTGCTGCCATCTCAACATATGGCTCCAGGGTTGTCACAGCAGAGCTGAAGAAAGGGTCACTTTTCACTGCCTCAGCCCAGAGGGGACACATGCCACTCTATTCACCACCCATTTGCCCAAACTAGTCGCGTGGCTCCTCCTACAGCAGAGGGGCAGGGAGGATCCTATCTCACAGTTCAAGTGACCGGTTGGGATCAGTTCAGATTTCCTGAACCTCCTACTTGTATTCCTTTAATAAAGAGTTCTTCCAGCAATCCCACTCCTGGGCATATATCCAGAGAAAACTCTTAATTCGAAAAGATACATACACCCCAGTGTTCATAGCAGCACTATTTACAAAAGCCAAGGCACGGAAGCAACTTAAATGTCCAACAGATGAATGGATAATGACAATGTGGTGTATTTATACAATGGCATATTACTCAGCCATAAAAAAGAATGAAATAATGCCATTTGCAACAACATGGATGGACCTAGAGATTATCATACTAAGTGAAGTAAGTCAGACAGAGAAAGACAAATATCATATGATATCACTTATATGTGGAATCTAAAATATGATACAAATGAACTTATTTACAAAATAGAAACAGGCTCCAGACATAGAAAACAAACTTATGGTTACGAAAGGGGAAAGGGCAGGAGGATAAATTAGGAGTTTGGGGTTAACATATACACACTGCTATATATAAAATAGAAAAACAGCAAGGACCTACCGTATAGCACAGGAAACTATACTCAATATCTTGTAATAAACTATAATGGAAAAGAATATGAAAAAGAGTATATATATGTATAACTGAATTACTTTGTTATACATCGGAAACTAACACAACATTGTAAATTAACTATACTTCAATTAAAAAAAAAAGTTCTTTATTTTGGATTCCAGGCAGCATTCATATAAAAAATATTTGGTTCCTGGTCTCCTCATGTGGGTTAGCATGACCCTCAGTCCTGTGAGCTGTGCAATCAGCATCTTAACAGTAGGCAAGGATTAGTGAGCATGTACTGTGTGCCGGGTGGTGCCAGGTCTTTACATATGTTTTAATATTTCATCCATGTGATGACCTTGCCCTCTTCTGCCATGGGTTTTTGCTGGGTCTGCTCTCTGTCCTGAATTCTCTCTCCCTGGTCTAGTTAACAACCCTCCATTGCCTGGTTAATACCTGTACACCACTGAGAGTTTGTCTCAAGCATCACTTCCTCCAGGAAACCATTCCTGACCACCATTCTAGAGTCCATTCTGAGATGAACCTTTCCCCCAACATTTGAATATCCCTGAAATTGGACTGTGTCTCTCAATTGGTGCATGTCCGTGATCGGCATTTTTTCTTCCTTAAGTGGTACGTAAAACAGTTGTGCTTCTTAAAACGGGCACCTCAGATTCAGAGAACTATGATATGTGTCTTTGTAGAATTGTTTCCCCGAGCATTTGTCTCAGTTTGTATTAATGTCCGTCTTGTCCTCTGTACCTTAAACTGCATTAGTGCTGAAACAGTGTCTTTTTGCTTACCTTTGTATCTGGGGCATCTGGTGTACCATACTTGCCTGGCACACAATACCCCCCAATAACTGTTTGTTGAGTAAGGTAAGTCCTGTTTATCACTGTTCACAGAAGAGACTCAGGGAGGAAAGCAGCTCACTTAGAATCATACGGTTAGAATGTGGCTCAGCTGGGAATGGGCTCAGGTCTGACTTGTGTTCAAGGCCAGTTTTTCAATCACTGCCCTCTAGCCATCTTTGCAGAAAACTCAAAGAACCTCTTTGATTACAAGACAGAACTATCAATCCTGGTCAGGATATGAGGAAAACTTAGAGACCAAAACTCAGCTAATACTCAGTACTGTTCATGGGGGCGAGGGGGGAGTCCAACAATGTTTTTTCTTCTGTGCCTGTATCTTTCTACTTTCTGCCCTCAGGGATCCCAAAAGGAGCTGTTGAATTTGACTCAACAGGATTATGTGAACCGCATAGAAGAGCTCAACCAGTCGCTGAAGGACGCCTGGGCCTCGGACCAGAAAGTGAAGGCTCTAAAAATAGTCATCCAGGTCAGGTCGAGTGATTTTTTTTTTTTTTTTCCAGAATTTCCTTTGTAAAACTCCTTTGTGGATAATTAAGGTTTTCAGAGGCCTGCCTTCAGGGTCTTACCCTAATTTTTTCATCTGTTCTATTTTCACGTACTTCCTGTGAAAGGCCATAATTATGAATCAGTGTTTTTATGAGATGGCTAATCCCAGGGCCACCATGTGCAGCTGCATAGGTTGTGCACTGTGCAGTTCCAGGAAATTCACCCTAGATTACAGAATTACTGATGTCCCCCCTGGGTTGTGCAGTTCATTGGCCCTGTTACATCACCTGACACATTTATGATTTGTGTAGACTAAAGATTGATCAACTGTCTTTTGGGTTTCCTTGACCAGATTTTCTTTGTATCTTTGGAACTAATGGTTGTGTGTCCCTGATATATGCATTTTGGGGTCATGTTCTGCATAATGATGTGACAAAGAAAATGTATATACAGTGTTAAGAGAGGTATGTTTATTGACTCCTGTTTGTTGATGAATTTGTTAATCCATGACAACTCTTGTATCACAAGAGCAAGCTCCACAGGGAAAACAGCTTATTCTGTTTCTTGACTCTTAAGATCATCCTGTCTTGTCAAAACATGCTCAGAAGTACACTGTAAAAGGAATAATGTAAGCATTATGCTTTTCAGAGCAGAGTTAATAGAGAATTTCTGAACAGCCATTTTAGTTCAGAAGGACAAGATTTCATTCTTGTTTGTTGTCATGGGAATGTGACATTTGTTTTCTTACTCTGGGAGTCTTTACACTGGGTACTTGAAGTCTTTTAAGATGTCACTTTGTATGGCAGGTGCTATTTTTTTGGTGTTCATGACAGAGGCAAACCCAAGCCCTTTTCCCTTCCATCACTGTTGTTAGTTGACAAAGCAAATACTCTGAAGAAGGTTTCTCTCATCCTGCAGGAATGTGATGGAGGCTGCTTGCTGAGTGGCTCAAGTGAGAGAATATCTAAACTAACAAGAGCTTCTTCAAAATATTTTTGTTGGCAACATCTCTCCATAGAGTATTGTGGTATAGAACTGTGACTTCTAAGAGTTTTACATCTGGAGGAGATTTGAGTCATGTCTTCCCAAAGAAAATAATCATGAAACTGTTTAATTAACTCCACATCTAGCTAATAGTAACTGTTTGACTTTCAATACTTTAAAGACTGCCTTCTTTATCCAAAAAAGCTAGTCAAGGTACAGAATATGGAGAAATGAGCAGTTTCCCTTATTTGCTCTGCAGTAAGGTTTTACTTTGTTTTTTCAGCTTTATTGAGGATATTTTACATACCCTAAAATCCACCATTGTAAATGTACAGTTCAGTGATGTTTTTAGTAAGTTTACAGAGTTGCCCAGCGATTACACAATCCAGTTTTAGAACATTTTCATAGCCACTGCCCACCCCCCTGCCCCACCCCCTGCCCAAATTTCCTCAAACCTGTTAGCACTCAAACCCTGCTGCCACTTTCAGCCTCAGAAAAACCACCGATCTGCTTTCTGACTCTATGAATTTGCCTTTCCTGGACGTTTCATGTACATGGGGTCACTCATTATGTAATCTTTTGCATCT